>NC_135960.1:17473681-17773681 GCF_053455715.1 Rhinoraja longicauda | reverse complement strand
TTTATATTTATTTTAGGAAAGACATTTTTTGTTCTTCTTTTTTTTCTGCTGACAACTTGAAATTGCTTTCAGACTTTTTTTTTCGGCTTGTCTCTGCTGAGAAAAGAATTAGAATATGACTTTAGAATTTCCCCTCGTGGTGCTCATTTAGATTGAATCAAACTACAGAATGTATTTTTTTTTTTAGTCCAACTGACTTTACAAGGCCCTGCTGCTTGCCATTCTGTCAGTCATTTGGTTACACTACACTCCAGTGTGGGTCGCTGGAATTTAAGCTTGTGTCAGGATCTTAATTGTGTTGTTTTTGAAATACTGGGAGACAATGTGGAATAGATCTGTAATACTGGGACCATCAGAGGTATTCATTGCATTGGCTCATCCCACAACGTGCTTGTGTGAGTCAAACAAACTGAGAAAGACTGCAGGAGAAATATCGTAACCTAGGAGCACAAATAGTAACAGCTGGGTTGGGGAATGAGTGAGCACTTCCTGCAACCAGCCCTTAAAATGAAGATTGCTGGATCTCAAAATCACCCAGAGCAAGGTAAATGAAGTAACGATGGGTCCCTGGAGAAAGATTTGCACTCCTCCTCTTACTCCTTCTCCTCCTCCCCGCCCGTACTATAACTTGAACTGTCAGCAGACCATGCTCCGATGCACTGTACATGAAGCAAATCTCCTTTCAAAAGTTACTTTGTAGTTTATGTGCAAAGAAAATGCAGTAACGATGCAGCAGACTCCAAGTGTAACTTGTGATGTTCCAATATGTAAAAGTAGAATTGCTGGAGATATGAAAATCTGCAGATGCCGGAATCTTGAGCAAAACACCAAGTGCCGTAGGAACTCAGCAAGGGAGGCAGCATAAGTTGATAAGTTGTAGGAGTAGAATTAGGCCATTCGGCCTATCGAGTGCACTCCACCATTCAATCATGGCTGATCTATCTTTACCTCTCAACCCCATTCTCCCGCCTTCTCCCCTTAATCTCTGACACCAATACTAATCAAAAATCTATCAATCATCTTCAAAATATCCATTGATTTGGCCTCCACAGCTTTCTGTGGCAATGAATTCCACAGATTCACCACTGCATCTGTGGAGGGAATGGACAAGTGATGTTTTGGGTTGGGACCCTTCTTCAGATAGGGTCCCTTATTTTGACAGTCTGAGGAAGGGTTTCGACCCAAAATGTCACCTGTCAATTCCCTCCACAGATGCTGCCTGATCCACTGAGTTCCTCCAGCATTTTGTAATTTTCCCTACTATTGTTTTGATGAATTATGTGCTGTTCAATGCAAGGCATAGCACAACAGAGAAAAGTTTGCCTAGAATGCACGAAGTGAGCATTATCAATTCCGGTGTAGTTTAGGTTTATGTCCCATTTAAATTGAGATCAAATGGTACCATCCAAACTCTGGAATCAAATTTGCAATGGTTCAGCTTCCTCATTGATGTGGATTGTGAGTTCCATTAACTACTTTGGCTGGCACCTGGGGAAAACACATATGCTATGCAGTCCAGAGTGTGGTACTCTGGATTGGTAGTCTATTGGAGATTTACAATTGGGTGGTAATGGCCAGGAAGAAAACTGGAAGAGAAGAAGACAATTTTAGGTCAAGTTTTTATTGGCAGTGCCTTCACTTGAGTCTGAATTAAGATCAAGAACTGACGTTGAAATACATTTGATGCATGTCAATATTATATTTGTCATTGTATACTCACTTGGTAATATCAAGAGGGGCAATCAGAAAGCATTCCAGGTCCAAGAAATGAAAACTCCTGCTGATGTGACAGGTGGTATCTGTATGGGTATCAATTGGGAATTTGGCTCAGAATACAAACATATATTCCCAACTGTACCCTCACAACTACAAGAAATTACACATAGACTCTAATAAACCTAAAAACTTTAGAGTGTAGGAAGGAACTGCAGATGCTGGTTTAAACATAAAAAATAGACATAAAAAGCTGGAGTAACTCAGCGAGTCATGCAGCATCTCTGGAGAAAAAGGATGGGTGATGCTTTCTTTGGGTCAGGACATTTTTTCAAACTCATGTTAAAAGCGCTGCCCTTCCTGATGGGATGGGGTCCTGAGACGTAGCCTCGTGGTGCTCGGGCAGGCGGCATGATCCAGTGGTGTAGCCCTGGGCCTGCAAGTGGTTGAGTCGAGGAGTGTCGGTGGAGGGCCCGGTCTGGATGTGGGCAAGCTTGTGATCCTTAGTAGAGTCCAGGTAGGCAAGGAAGCGTTTATTGAAGGTGTGGATCTGGCCTAGAATGAAGTAAAGTTGGGGTCCTTTACAGGTCTCAGTAAGTGAGGCCTGGAGCTGTAGGAGAGTTGGAGTGTGGGCCTGCTGGTGTTGGCGCATGGTGGCCAGTGTAGACTGCAGGGCTTGGAAGAAGGAACTATTGTGAGAAATGTTGGATTTACTGTTGGTTCCTGAAATCAGGGTTGGGACTGAAGAGGGAGGTCTGGAATGGAAGTTGGAAGCCAGGGCACTTGCCTGAGCCTCCACAAGATGGAGGCTCAGGCAAGCGCCAAGGAAACAAATGTGGCTGTGGTAGCGAGTCCGGGTTAAAACATGGTCATAGAGCTGGAGAGCATTAGGAATCACAGAGGGCGAGCAGTGAGAGAGGGTGTTGCAGAACAATTTCCACATTTTTCCTCGGTTCTACATTTGGTCTGCTCTACTGTGAAACCTTCTCCAGGTGTTCCTACCTTGAAGAAGTTCTCTCTTCCTCTCTCCCTCTCTCCGACAGGATCTGAAGAAGGATCCTAACCCGAAACATCACTTATCCTTTTCTCCAGAGATGCTGCCTGACCCGCTGAGTTACTCCAACACTTTGTGTCTATCTTTGGTATAAACCAGCATCTAAAGTTTCTTGTTTCCACTGCAAAGTTACACAATTCCCCGTGAACAGATAGGTATTGTATATGCATAAAATCTTTAAAATATTCTTCAGGCAAATAAACAGCATTAGAAACCACCTACTGAATTAAAGCCTTGGACTTTTCTAATATTATCATGTAATATTTTCATGGTCTGAAGATGGGTCTCGACCCGAAACATCACCCATGGTCTGAAGAAGGGTCTTGACCCAAAATGTTACCCATTGGTCTGAAGAAGTGTCTCGACCCTAAACGTCACCCATTCCTTCTCTCCGAAGATGCTGATGTCCCGCTGAATTACTCCAGCTTTTTGTCTATCTCTGGTTTAAACCACCATCTGCAGTTCCTTCCTACGTTTATCATGTAATCTAATGTATTGTTTGTTTTTTGTAATGCCTTTGCAAAGCTTCTGTTAAACATAACATCTGTGCACTTCATTGCAACTCTGAAGAAGGGTCCTGACCCGAAATGTCATCCATCCTTTTTCTCCAGAGATGCTGCCTAACCTGCTGAGTTAGGCCAACACTTTGTGTCTATGTTTGGTATAAACCAGCATACCAACGAACTGCAGATTTTTGTTTCTTCATATAGTGCCATATGAGTCAGTTCCTTCATCGACACCATCAGTGTTAGGGCAGTTCTTGGAAGATCATTGACCAGAAATGTTAATTCTCTACACATGCTGCTTGACCTTCCACCATTTTGGGTTTAAAATTCAATCACATTTGCAACATTAAAAAAAAAATTCTCCTTTGCACCATTTAAAAAATTGTTCAGACTTATTTTCAAACCTTATCATATCCTCAGAACCACCAAATTAGATTATTGCTTTGTAAACGACTGCCAGCTATGCATTATCTTACATTTTTTGTAAGTATAATGTTATTTTTTTAAACAGTAAATAGCTGTTTGCTTCAGAGCCAGAGCATTAAAATATTACCTGGCCACTAGATCAATTACAATTGGCTAGATAAATGAATAACCTTTCAGCATTGATTTTTGCTTCAGTTCTTGAAATGTCATGCAGTTCAGTCAATTGCATGAAAAATTCTCCCAGGTTTTCAATGGTTTAGCTTGTAACACCAGACTCTTAGAAGAATGGATTGTGAGCTTATAAAGCAGGAAGTCAGTAAGACCTAATCATAATTCCTAGCTGCATATTGATGTAGATTTTGAAATGGTTTTCTGAAGCTTCGGGCGAGTGCAATTCTTGGAAGATGAAGTACAACATCCTTCTAAAAGCTCCTTTGCACTGTTGGCTGCAGGACATATCCTGCGTTGGGCTGCAAAGAAATGACTTACAACCTTTTTCAATCTAAAATCTAACTCAATTCAAAATAAAAACTAACAGTTGTGTCCAACTTACAGTAAGATCCCTTTTACTATTCTTTTCTTGACTTTCATGTATGGCACCTGGTGTAAGCAGAGAATTTGCTTGACCCGTTTCATGCATTAAACACACAACAGATGGTCCCAAGATGATTCTGCTATTTCTTAACCACTCTAATGGGGAAATTGCTCGATCTCCTTGCAGCCACAGTGGACACTGCCACACCTAAGATTTTGGACTTGGCCCACTTCCTACTTTTCTGTGGCTCAACATATCAGATACTCTAACACACAGGATTAATGTTTAAACCCTATCTCTCTTTCTCTATCGATTACCTGGAGAAATTGTCACCCATGAACAATGGACCAAAGAAGGAAATCATTTCGGAAATATGCTCACGAGATGTCTCCCATGTTGATGGGTATCCTGAGCATTCTGCAAGTGCAGCTGAAGAAAGTAAAGACACATTTCATTGTTCTCATCCTATTTATTTAGAAAGTACACATTGAAGGCAATTCTAATGCTCTGAATAACAACGCTAGTAAAATAGCAACCCTTTCCAGATTGAACTTGGCAGAGATTCAAACTATTTCCCAGAAACATAAGACAGCCTGGCCTTTTCAAAAGTTAACTTTACCCAGGATTTCATAAACTTTGTTGAAGTTGTTGACCTTTGTGCAAAGCATTGCAGCAATGACTAATCAAATCATGTGCAGATCATAACTTCATTTAGGATACCATTTTTTCTTTTCAGTTCTGGAATGCCTTATTCCATGTTATTAGGAGCAATGGAAAAAATATTCATCTAACTACATATACAAATATGGGTGTCAGGGATTATGGGGTGATGGTAGGAGAATGGGGTTGAGTTGGAAAGAAAGATCAGCCTTGATTGAATGGTGGAATAGTCTTGATGGGCCGAATGGCCTAATTCTGTTCCGAGAACTTACAAACATATTTTGTCGGCATTTTCTTTCAAAGTTCTGTTTTTTAGATGTCTACTTGGACTTCAGAATTAGCAAATCAATGAAATATATTCCCATGCTGTTCAAAGCTGACTGAAATGCAAGCAACATGTACAGCCTCTGGATATGATGGGAAGAGGAATTTGTTTTCCTGAAACTTTTTTCATTCTTGGGATATAGGATTGATATTATTGTTGTCACATTCATTACAACCAACTGAACTTGATGAGAAGATCGTTAGGAAATGCCAGGGATGATATGATGCAGGATTTGATAATGGTCATCCAACATTGACATGGTTACTTGCAATGACACGAGTGTTTGTTGGATGTGGCGTAGAGATGGTACTCCTGCCACTGTGTTAGTCGCTATGGGTTTTAGGCTCAACCCTGGGACTTGAGCACATGTCAAAACCTCAATTATGTATTCAGGGAATCGTATTGGAAGTGTCATTATGTGGATTGCCCTCATCAGAAGGGTTAAAAGATTCATGGTGGTGACTTGTCATGACCTTCCCAAGGGCGATTAGGGAAGTACAATAAATACTGGTCTTGCAAATCGTACACAGATATCGAAAAGAAGAAAAAAAAGAAAAGAAATATCTTTTAGAGCTTCAAACAGACACAAATTGCTGGAGTAACTCAGCGGGTCAGGCAGCATTACTGGAGAAAAGGAATAGGTGATGTTTTGGGTTGAGACCCTACTTCAAACTGAGAGTCAGGGGAGAGGGAAAATAAAGGTATGAAAAAAAACAAAGAACAAATGAATGAAAGGTATGAAAAGAACATACCTTTCCCTCTCCCCCAACTCTCTGTCTGAAGAAGAGTCTCGACCTGAAACGTCACCTATTTCTTTTCTCCAGAGGTGTTGCCTAGCCCGTTGAGTTACTCTGACATTCTGTGTCTACCTTTGGTGTAAACAAGAATCTGCAGTTCCTTCCCACACTTCAAATTGACACCCTATCTACATCCATGGGTAGATGTGAAAAGACCTCAACAGAGGAACTTGAAGAAACATTGGGTATTCCTCCCACTATACTGCCCAATGTTTGGCTCTCACTAAAGATTTGCCTTTACCTAGTCATTGTCAGTCTGCTGAGTTTAAGATTGGATGTTGGTGTACTCCAGTTGGATGCTATATTTCTCACATACTTGCTCGAGAAATAAATTACTGGTTGTAAACTTCTTTGCGAATGGGAGAGACTGGTGTTCCATCTTACTTTTGACATTTTTTCAATAAAAACCCTGATTTTTCAGATGTTCTAAGGTAAGAATCGAATAGCTGAACCTTGCAATGTGAAATACACATTGGTAATTGCAACATTTGGACAAAAAGAAATATAAATGGTCTAAAGATTTAAAAAATCCAAAATGGAGTAAGATTAAC
Source organism: Rhinoraja longicauda (assembly GCF_053455715.1). Taxonomy (NCBI): domain Eukaryota; kingdom Metazoa; phylum Chordata; class Chondrichthyes; order Rajiformes; family Arhynchobatidae; genus Rhinoraja; species Rhinoraja longicauda. The sequence continues at coordinate 17,767,114 of NC_135960.1, read as the reverse complement.
TCTCTGTTATTCCAATACCTTTATCATTAAGCAAGTAAATATAAAGGGGGATCTTTTTGCTACCTTCCTCTTTTTGACAGAAAATTATACTTAAACAAGTTACATTTTGAATCAGCAGGAAATGACTTGCAAACTGTGGGTGGAACAGGTTATAGTCGGAGAATGAACAAAAACATGCATCAATGCAACGTTGAATCGTTAGCCAATTTTTCCACATCATTTATTAGAAAAGGCTTTAATTTTATGGTAATGTTGAGCAATCTGATATGATTCAACATTTGACTGAGAGGTAGCCTGGTGATTTCAACAGAACTGATTCTTCCGAGCATCTTTGTGGCAAGATCCATGTGTGTCAAGCTGAACTTTGCCAATCTACCTGAAATATTAACCCTGTTTCTCTCTGCTGAGTGTTCCAAGAATTGTCTGACTTTATATCAGATTTTCAATATTTGTAGTTTGCTTGAATTTTGGCTGGGGCAAATTGATACGTTCGGATGAGCATTGGGGAATTTAGGTGCTTTGAGGAAGGGGGAAGAATGGGTTTTTGAATGAACCTAACCCAAGAAAAAGGTTCTAACTGAGTTCTGAAACAAGGAACTAGTTAAACACTATGACATTCATTGTATTTCTGAGAATTATCTGTCCCAAGTCTCCTTATATTTGGCTTGTTTATCTGCTTGGGTGTAATTCTGACCAGAATAATAACATAAAGTGAGATTTCCATGGCATAGCTCCCAGTGTATGATTAAGTTGAATTGTTGGGAAAATCTCTGTGCTTGAACCATACTTCTCAGTGGAAACTCAATCTCAAATTGGAACAAGCAAGCATTAAAAGGCTTAGAGAACAATAATTTCTCATATAGAATCTGCTTGCTAGCATCTAAAACTTCTTGAATGGCAAAGGTCTGAGTTTTGTTGGCAGAGAGAAACAGAGAAGAACAATCCTAATTGGACCAAAGCATCAATGGTTCCCAATGAGCTTTTCCTGGGAATAATGGAAGATTACCTCAGACCATTCTCCTGGACTGTTATCCCAAAGATATTGGTTTGCTTCTAGTGTGTAGGGAGTGGATGCGTACGTGGGATAATATAGGACTAGTATGAATGGATGATCGATGATCAGCATAGACTCAGTGAGCCAAAGGGTCTGTTTCCATGCTATATCTTTCAATTCAATTCAATTCAATTCAATTCATTCAGTCTTTAGGTAACAATACAATTTACAGTAGGTAGTATATTTGTTACTTACAGGTATCTTCCCTCAAACTGTTGAGCCTTGGAATTTGAACTTCAATCTGTATTCATTTTGTTTTCATCGCCTCCATGTCTCATGCAAACATTGGGGTTAGTTTGGAACTATTCTTTTTGTTGTTAGTACATTTGCACTTGTAAAGTTGGCTTTTGTTGTAAACGACAGTAATGACTGATGAATAATGAACTCTTACTGGTAAGCTTGCATCCAACTCAATTATGCAGTGACTCCCATAGTGGTGACTGGAAGCGACACCTGTAACCATTTTAGCGGACTGGAGCAGGTGAGATGGTTATAGAATCATAGTGTTGTACAGCACAGAAACGGGCCCCTCAGCCTAAAAAGTTCTTGCGACCATTATGCCAATCTACACTCATTCCATTAGCCTGTATTAGGACTTTAGTCTTCTATGTCCTGCCTATTTCTATGTCTTTGGTTAAAAGTCTCTTAAATGTAATAAATGTATTTAATTCAATCATGTCCTCTGGCAGCACGTTCCACATATTGACCACTCTCTGTGCACAAGCGATTCCTCCAATCTTTCATCTTTAAATTATACACTATCCCTATTGTTGGAAAAAGATTTTGTCTATTTACTCGACAAATGCGTCTTACAATCATAGATATGTTCAGTTAGTCATCCCTCAGCCTCCTGTAACTAAGGTGCTCTAATATTCTGGCAAATGTCTTCTGCGCAATCTCCAGTGCAATTATAGTGTGGTGACCAGGCCTGCTCGAACTGCTCCATGTTCAATGGTTCAATAGTTCAATGGTACTTTATTGTCACATGTACCTAGATGCAGTTAAATTCCTTTTTTTGTACACAGTTCAGTAAAAATCCTACTATACATTGACACAATCGTACTAAAATACAAAAGTGTAGGAATGGTAGATTATACTGAAGTAGTACATGAGTCGCTACGTTTCTGGCACCATCTTGTATCTTTCAAGTCCATGGTTATTAAAACTGTAGTCTTAACTTGGCCATAAAGGCCCGTTGTGCTGGCAGCGTGTCTAGGTTGGAGTTGCAGGGTTCAGCCTGACCAGGCAATGTTGTCAATGTCACCCTAAATGATGATTCACACCTGGATTGCAGGAATACAACCAGTTTCCTTTCACAATCACCATACTTGAGTGCTAGAGTTGAAGAAGCCAAGAAGTAAAACGATCAGCAGAAACAAAAGCTTCATCCCAACCTTGCCCCAACCTTGCTGATTACTTAATGGTGGAATTGGCATTCTACTTCAGTGATCATGGGTAGCAAATCAGCCCGCCGCAAAGGTTGTCACGCATTGAATATCTCAACTAAAATCATGGATAGTCAATTAACCTGATTCTGATCATTAATGAATGGAAACTGGATTTTCTGATATAATGAGCAACTTGTGTCAAAGCCTTAATGGTAAGTCACGCTTCCTAATTTCCTCCCAATTCGTGCTGCTACTGCAAAACTCCTTTATCCCTGGTTTGATTCTGACCTGGGGTGCAGTCTATGTGAAGTTACACATTCTCTGTGTAACCACATGGATTTTCCCTGGGTGCTACAGTTTCTTCTCATGTCCCAAAAGACATCCTGGTAGGTTAAATGGCTATTGTAAATTATCCCTCAAGTAGATTGGTGACATGAGTATTGGGGGACTTGATGGACACACGAGAAAGGATTAGAAGAACTAATTGGGGCAAATTAGACTAATGCAAATGCTCGGAGAGCTGACATAGACATGAGGCACTGAATTATCTCCTTCAATTCAAAATGCGAGAGATATCTCTATTTACAAAGCCCTCCATAACCTGGCCCCATCCTACCTGACCGACCTCCTCCACAGGCACACTCCCACCTGCACACTCCACTCTGCTGCTGCCAATCTCCTATCCCCCCACATCCGGACCAAACTCAGATCCTGGGGGGACAGGGCTTTCTCCATCGCTGCTCCCACCCTATGGAACTCACTACCCCAAAACGTTAGAGACTCCTCCACACTCACCACATTCAAAACATCGCTGAAGTCTCACCTGTTCAGTACTGCCTTCAACCACTGAAGGTCACCTCACCTTCTGTCTCCTTTCTCTGTTCGTTTATTTATTTACTTATTTATCTATTTATTAATTTCCCTATGTTCTCTAAATCTCTGTAAAGCGTCTTTGAGTATATGAAAAGCGCTATATAAATAAAATACATTATTATTATTATTATTATTATTTACTTACTTTTGTGTGTCATCTGAGTCTGTTTGCCTCCAATGCTGCTGCAAGCAAGATTTTCATTTTACCTGTACCTCACTATACGTGCGTCTGACAATAAATACTTGACTAATAATCTTTACTTGATATGGACAGAGGTTGCTGAAACTGGGTAAGTTTTACAGGTGAGAACAGTACAAATGTTTCTGAATTGCCTTCTCTGATTTGTCTCAATTCAAAGTAAATAAAACAAAGAAAACTAAATATGAAACTATTTGTGAAAGGGAATGTAGAAGTTAGAATATACATAGACACAAAAAGCTGGAGTAACTCAGAGGGACAGGCAGCATCTTTGGAGAGAATGGGTGAGGTTTCGGGTCGAAACCCTTCTTCAGACCCTTTGGGTCTCGACCTGAAACATCACCCATTCCTTCTCTCCAGAGATGCTACCTGCCCCGCTGAGTTACTCCAGCTTTTTGTGTCTATCTTCAGTTTCAACCAGCATCGGCAGTTCCTTCCTACACAGTTAGAATGTATAGTTCAGTTCTGAGGAAAACAAAGATAGCTACGTACATAAATATACCCGTTTATTTCCGAAAATCAACTAATGTGCATGCTTCATGAAAAAAAAGGTTCATTTCATCTGTAACCTTGGAATATATGTACTGTAGTGCTAATGAATAAGTTAAAGTCAGGGCATGAGGTGACATTTTAAGGACCCTCCACCCTAAATCTTAAAACAAGGACAATTATTCACGTCTTCCTGATAAGCATTCAGTCAAAAATACTGGGTTTGTTATGACAATGCAGAATCTTTTTCATTCTTGTTTAATTTTCTTCTGTTGCACCCTTTGTCTCCACTAACAATTGTCAGTGCATGGCCCACAACAATGTTGAGGACTGAGGTTAGTGCCCCTATGCTGTGAGAATTATACCAGAGCGTTGATATGTAACAGCTCACCTGATTTATATACCTGTCTTACAAACTTGAGGCATTGTTTCAGTGCAGTAACCAAGGAAGAACATCCCCACCTTGAAAATAGCAAAAGGTAAGATAAAATTATTGGGATGAATTGCAGCACTTTAATTCATTTTGGGGCAATTATCTCCATTTTTGTAAGTAAATTTCAGGAAATGGTACATTTCCCAGAGTAAAATCAGATCATGTCTGTGAGCTCAGTGCACAATGAAAGTGCTTTCCATTCAATTCAGGGCATAACGTGCAACAATGGGGTGTCCTTAATACAATAGGATATTCTAACAGATGGCTTATAGGTTCAGTTCACTGAAGGGTTAAGATTCTTTAAACTCAAACAGGCCGCAGTCTGGCCCTGTCAGCCATAACAACCATTTTAAGTAAGCTTTATATATTCTTTAACAATATTCAAACGGACAATGTTAATTCAGCTTCAGTCTGACTTAACCTTTTGAGGCTAAAATTTCCCACAGGACTTTGGAGAGCAAGAATCTGCATTTCATCATCTAACATCTGTGAGAAGGCTATTTAAAACAAACTCTAGTACCAGGTCTCGTAAAGCAGATAGAAACAGTGACCTACTCTACTGCGTGCGTAATTCGGATTGTATTTAAATTCATTGATTATAAAATAACTGGGCAAGAACAGTTCATCTACACTGCTGCTCCTTATTTTGTCTTCTGAATCTTGAATGCAGGTTTAGTTAACTTTGCAGTTTTTAATATGTCAAGGTTTGCAGAGTGAGTGGATATGTCTCACAACTTGGTGCCTTTTAACAAGGAGAACTTCCAGCATTGGACAAGACATCAAGGGAGCAACATTCATCAGAAGTCAGATATTTACTGCAGAAATAAATCAGTGTTAATGGATTTGAGACTTCTGTGCCTTTCTCCCCAATGCTTTTCTACTTTTCTTGTGTGGTGTCTATCTAACATGTACCAAAAGCTTTATGGATATTTTCATATTAAAGTTTTACAACATAGAAGGAGGTCATTTTGGCCCATCGAGTCTATACCGACTCACAGAGCAATCTGGTTCCTTTGCTAATGTTTTCTGTTATTATGTTTAGCACAGAATTTGTGGGCCGAAGGGCAAGTTCTTCCACTGTGCTGTTCTATGTTCCACGAAGTTGGAGGATGTAAATGGGAAGCCCTGAAGATTTATTCCCTCTTTATATGACTGGTGGTGCTTTAAATGTAGCCTTAAAGAATAAAAAATTGCATTCTATTTTGTTCTTTTAAGCAATCAGACGTTGACAATGGCAGAATGCAAAGCAGAAGAACTGCAGATGGTGGAAATCTGAAATAAAAACAGAAAATGCTCGAAACCAAAAGGTGTTCTGACAAGGGGTGTTTGACCTGAGATGTTAATTCAGTTTCCCTCTCCACTGATTCAGGGGCTCACATTCGTGCACAGTTCCTGTCAACAAAATGTACTTCTCAGAACACTTTCATGTCATATCATATCATCATATATATACAGCCGGAAACATGCCTTTTCGGCCCACCAAGTCCGTGCCGCCCAGCGATCCCCGTACATTAACACTATCCTACACCCACTAGGGACAATTTTTACATTTACCCAGCCAATTAACCTACATACCATGTCACACTACATGTCACACTTACAGCTGTCATAATTTTTCTGTTAAACTATTTCCATTATACTTGTCCACTGTGCTTCTCTGTTGGATTGTCTGACAGTGTGTAATTCATATTGGTAAGAAAGAAAAATGACTCTCTGGAATCGGGGGGGGGGGGGGGGAGCATTACATGGGCAAGAAATATGTACACCCACTGTCATTCACATCCTGTGCCTTAAGTGTGAGAAAGTGGATTGTTCAGTAGACCTGCTTGAGCAAGGAATGTTGAACTGAGAGTACGGTACATTTTTTCATTTAGCTTCACAGGAACCTCTGTGTGGGAAAGTCCATTTGCTCTAAATTGATCTCTGGCTGACATATTACAGCAGCAGGAGCGACATGAGTAAGCCGATGGATGAAGACGGGTTCAGCCTGAGGCAAAAAAGTGCAGAAAAGTACCATATTATATAAAAAACAGAAGAATACTGGAAGCACACGGAAGGCCATGCAGCATCTGTGGAAAGAGAAACAGAATTACAATACACGTGCATATTCATCTGACTATAGACAATAGGTGCAGGAGTAGGCCATTCGGCCCTTCGAGCCAGTACCGCCATTCAATGTGATCATGGCTGATCATTCTCAATCAGTACCCCGTTCCTGCCTTCTCCCCATACCCCCTGACTCCGCTATCCTTAAGAGCTCTATCTAGCTCTCTCTTGAATGCATTCAGAGAATTGGCCTCCACTGCCTTCTGAGGCAGAGAATTCCACAGATTCACAACTCTCTGACTGAAAAAGTTTTTCCTCATCTCCGTTGTAAATGGCCTACCCCTTATTCTTAAACTGTGGCCCCTGGTTCTGGACTCCCCCAACATTGGGAACATGTTTCCTGCCTCTAACGTGTCCAACCCCTTAATAATCTTATACGTTTCGATAAGATCCCCTCTCCTCCTTCTAAATTCCAGTGTATACAAGCCTAGTTGCTCCAGTCTTTCAACATATGACAGTCCCGCCATTCCGGGAATTAACCTATCTGAGGATTTCATTTATTTCAAACTTTCCACCATTTGCATTGTTTTGATTTTCAAATGCTAACTTACGTTGCAGGGTACAACTGGATAGTGAGTGAATTAAATTCCAAACGCGTACACATCTCACATGCACACTTGTACTTCGGCTTAATGGGATTCATGAGAAATAAAATGGAAATTATAAATAACATCGCAGAGCACCTTATCAGGAGGCACTTGAAGAGTTCAAGTTGATGCATATTTTGGGGTACCATATCTTCATTTCCACCATGCAGAGACAACAGGCAAGATGTGGCTACTTGGTCGATAGTTGAACTGTGCAAATTCTTTGTAACAATATCATGATTGGTGGGGCAAATCAATGACACTTGAATTGATATTACTCATAAAATTTGACACTGGTTCACTGGGGTATCTGACAGCTGGGATTTTTCATTCATAGAACCGCAGGGGATATTTCCATTGGGAACAATCCTCAATGCATCTCTTGGTTTCAGTGTGAATGAAGGTAGATTAGCACAGGTTGAAGAAAGAACTGAAGAACTTAAAGAATGTAACTGAATATGTAAGCAGTAAATTACTCTCACTGATTCACTCTGTGCATTTCCATTATGTTACACGAAATAGGAAAAAGAAAATGCTGCAAATATTCAGGTGAATGACCTTTCATCAGAATTGCTTTTCACACAAATAAAATGTCTTCTCCATCACAGTTCGGCACACATAAATGAAAGAAACTTGAGTGTTTATTGCAGATTTCGCAGCTTCAAGACATCCCGAAGTACTTCTTCAAGAGGATATTTTTAAGGTGGAGGTTGACAGATTCTTTTGATTAGTAAGGGTGTCGTGGGGAGAAGGCAGGAGAATGGTGCTGAGAGGGAAAGATAGAATGGCGGAGTAGACTTAATGGGCCAAATGGCCTATAACCTATGAAGATGAACGTATGAAGTAAGATGTAAAATAATCTACAACGTTACCGCAAAACAATGTGGCAATGAGTAGAACCTTTTCAAAATTGCTTGCTTTCGTAAATTTGTCACAATTTTCCAAGTTAGTATGCAAGCCATAATTTTTAATCAATATGCCCACCTCTGAGTCAATCAGAGGGGGTGAAGCAGGGGCAGTGATGTTGCGGTGAAAGGCCATAAAGGCTGCGTCCACAAACCCTCCACTCCCATTCACAGATTAGAAGGATGAGAGGGGATCTTATCGAAACGTATAAGATTATTAAGGGGTTGGACACATTAGAGGCAGGAAACATGTTCCCAATGTTGGGGGAGTCCAGAACCAGGGGCCACAGTTTAAGAATAAGGGGTAGGCCATTTAGAACAGAGATGAGGAAAAACTTTTTCAGTCAGAGAGTTGTGAATCTGTGGAATTCTCTGCCTCAGAGGGCAGTGGAGGCCAATTCTCTGAATGCATTCAAGAGAGAGCTAGATAGAACTCTTAAGGATAGCGGAGTCAGGGGGTATGGGGAGAAAGCAGGAACGGGGTACTGATTGAGAATGATCAGCCATGATCACATTGAATGGCGGTGCTGGCTCGAAGGGCCGAATGGCCTACTCCTGCATCTATTGTCTATTGTCTATTGTCTATTGAATGAACCATCATCAGTATCTTCTCCCAGGTTAAAATCCTGATCAAAGAGGCTCCAACAACACTCCACAGGTTTTGCTGAGTTGGCCACATGGATCAAATACCTGCCAGCAAACTCCTGAAATAGACATTCTCCTCCCAAATCCATCAGGTCGAGAAGTTTTCGAAAAGATGGAGAAACTGCATCAGGGATGAGGTCTCAAGGGTTACAAAAATGCAGTGTCCCCAGTTAAGTACAGAATATGTTGGCTCAAAATGGGGTAGATGCAACAGGGATGGCACAAGAACCTTGAGTGTCCTCGTTTGGAACATTGGGTGGCACTAGGAAATACACAAACTACAACTCAGCCTGCCCACTCATCCATCGCTGTCCATCCTGCCCCATCTGTGGCAGAGTCTGCAAATTACGTATTGCCCATATTAGCCATCATAGAACCGATTTGTTCTATAAATAGTTTGAGTAATTGAAAGATATAGCATAGAAACAGGCCTCTCGGCCCACCGAGTCCACACTGACCATTGATCACCCATTTATTTATGGTTAAGTGTTATCCCACTTTTGCATCCACTCCCTAAACACGTAAGGGCAATTTACAAAGGCCTACTAACCTACAGACTCGCAGGTCTTTGAGATGTGGGAGAAAACCGAAGCACCCGGACGTAACTCATGTGGTTACAGGGAGAATATGCAAACTTCATGCAGACTGTACCCGAGGTCAGGATCAAGCCCAGGTCTCTGACACAGTGAGGCAGCAGCTCTACTAGCTGCGACACGATGCTGCCTCACAATAACTCACTCTCAACTGACTAAGAGGAAACTACCACATCACCAGATTTTGCAACTGAGCCCAATCAATAATACTATTAATTAGCACTCAATAACTACTCTGCAGAACAGCCAGAAAATACACTCTATATGTAATATGTAAGAAGGAACTGCAGATGCTGGTTTACACCAAAGATAGACTAAAAATGTTAGAGTAACTCAGCGGAACAGGCAGCATCTCCGGATTGAAGGAATGGGTGACATTTCGGGTCACGTCTGAAGAAGAGTCTCGACCCGAAAAGTCACCCATTCCTTCAATCCAAACATACTGCCTGTCCCGCCCATTGAGTTACTCCAGCATTTTGTGACTATCTTCTCTATATATAATACACTTGAATTAATGTTCTTCTATCTTTTGGTTCTGACAAGCAACATCTCATGTTTAGCTTCCATGTTATTTTCAGGAACATACTAAATTTGCAGATTAATTGTCCATTAAACTGCCACAGAAAATTAACTCTGGCAATTAATTGGTCATATCTTTTGAATGATATAATAATTGTTCATATCATTTTCATCAACTCTGCTGGATGCAAATTTAACAAACAATAGTTTTTCAATCATTCAAGTAGTAAATTGTTCTCAGACCACAAAACAAAAGTGAAATGTTATTCTCTCTTTCTGTCTCTTTTCCTCCGTAGCTGTGTATAATATTTCTTTCCCACACTCAATTTCTCCTTCGATACGTGGTTTGGCTCTAATTCGGCTTCCTTTTCAGTCAGTTACTTGTTTCTTTTGCAATCTTTACATTTCTTTGCTTAGTGCAACACAGTGCTTGTGCCAATTGTGCGTGAAGTCTGAGATGCCGTGTTACTCTTGCCACAACTTTATTATCTCATATTTCCTTCAGTTCTGGCCCAAAGCATTTTTGAGTTGAAGGACATAGTATGAAGCCGACACTAACGAGCCTTGCAGCGAGAGGTCCTGCTCCAGCAAGATTCAAACCATTAGGTGGTTCCAAACTAAAAGTTAACAGGCAAAGATAGATTGACAGTTCTGTAGTAGTTCACTAGTCAGACCACTCTGATTCTGGATTCTGATGTTATAACAGGAAATAATTAAACTAAAATTCAGAGAAGACACAATTGTTGCTTAGCATGCATCTGCGGACATCCAAAAATTCACTTCTTGGTATCAGGAAAGCACCAGAAGCCGCTAGGCTGGGTGAGCTCCTGCAACCTCGTTCCATATCAGAACACAGCAACAAATGGCTGGTTAGTGGTCACTGCATTTAGTTTTAGTTCTTGGAAGTCAGAACATGCTGACATGCATCGGCAAGTGTCAATTGTGCAACCTCCTTTATAACCATATGTTGTTCTGGTCTCTGCCCATTTTAATGAGAATTACTGTACTGTATATTTTTTTTCTACCAGACTTTCCGAACTGCTCAAGCTGACAACATCCTCAAACAGTGTTTGCTTGGAGGCTGTTAAATGGTCATTGAGATTCAGTACAAACTGACTCACAAGAGGAGACAAAAGCAATTTTAAAAAATAGGCTAAGTATTTCTAGCCAGCTAGCAGAAAAGCCTGAGAATGGTAATGTTAGCGTGACTGTGTCAGTATTTTTCTTGTTGATGCCCAACACCATTCCCTTGAGTGCACCGCATCACAAAAAGTATCTGCTCTCCTGCCAAGTAAACTCTTGTGATGGAAAATCTTTTTAAATGATCAGCTTCCTTTCTAAATGCAAGGAAAATAATAGGCTCACCGTTGACTGTTGTCGTCTGTGGCATTTTGCGAATGATCTGCAGTTCAGAGTCACACAAGTGTGCACAAATACTAAGACTGTTTCACACAGGTGAAAGAAAGAAGGTGGCACAGCGGTAAAGCTGCTGCCTCACAGCGCCAGAGACATGCGTTCAACCCTGACCGCGGGTGCTGTCTGTGTGGAGTTTACAATTTATTTATGTGACCAGGTGATTTTTCTCCGGTTGACAATAGACAATAGACAATAGACAATAGACAATAGGTGCAGGAGTAGGCCATTCAGCCCTTCGAGCCAGCACCGCCATTCAATGCGATCATGGCTGATCACTCTCAATCAGTACCCCGTTCCTGCCTTCTCCCCATACCCCCTCACTCCGCTATCCTTAAGAGCTCTATCCAGCTCTCTCTTGAAAGCATCCAACGAACTGGCCTCCACTGCCTTCTGAGGCAGAGAATTCCACACCTTCACCACTCTCTGACTGAAAAAGTTCTTCCTCATCTCCGTTCTAAATGGCCTACCCCTTATTCTTAAACTGTGGCCCCTTGTTCTGGACTCCCCCAACATTGGGAACATGTTTCCTGCCTCTAATGTGTCCAATCCCCTAATTATCTTATACGTTTCAATAAGATCCCCCCTCATCCTTCTAAACTCCAGTGTATACAAGCCCAATCGCTCCAGCCTTTCAACATACGACAGTCCCGCCATTCCGGGAATTAACCTAGTGAAGCTACGCTGGTTGCTCAGGTTTCCTCCCACATTGCAAAGATGTACAGGTTGTTAGGTTAATTGGCCTCTGTAAGTTGCTCCTGGTTTGTAGAATTTGAACATGGGATAACAGAAAACTAGTGTATGGTTGATTGATGGTCAGCAAGGACTCATGGGGCTTAGAGCCTGTTTCCATACTGTATCTCTAAACTAAACTAAACTAAACTAAACTAAACTAAACTAAACTAAACTAAACTAAACTAAACTAAACTAAACTAAACTAAACTAAACTAAATTTCCCAAAGGCTGCATTATCACTGAGAAATGCTGCTAATTTCATGAGATTGTGGCCTCAAGTTAATGAGCATAATTTCTGAGCAGCTTCACAGATGAGGATTTTCAGTTTCAACTTACCATGTGTGCTGCTTGTTTCCTTTGAAGAGCACAATTCTCAGTTGTGTACATTGAATAACAATAAAGCTATCCAGTGTAGTGTTAAAGGTACCTTGCACTTAAGAAATCTGTCCAATAAATGGAGACATTGAAATCTAATCACTTTCCTCTCATAAATTCCATTATGATGGCACCAATGTCATCATTTGGTGAAGCCAGTGGAGGGATAGCTGGAGACTTTGTGTAAAGTTTATCATAGCTTTTAATGCGCAAGTTTCCTGCTTGAATTTCTACCCACGATTACTTTGGTTATGAATTTATTCATTGGTCCCAGAGGAAGCACTTTGATATTTCCTCTTGCTTTAGGATTCAAATGTGATGAGTAAAGATAGGTAGGAGGAATGTAACCAGCTATTGTTTAATGTATGCCGTTCATTGTAGATTCATGCCTGTCTTCAGATTACAAGTGTATGCCATTTATGAGATCTTCTTTTATGCATTTGAAGTCTTGTATAACTTATGTACAATTTATGTTTTGTGTGTTGTCTATGTCCACGTGCCCATGATGCTGCTGCAAGCATTATTTTCATTGTATCCGTCCCTCAAGCTGGAAACGGTACATAGAAGTTTACGAGGATGTTGCCACGGCTAGATGGTCTGAGCTGCAGGGAGAGGTATAGTAGGCTGGGACTATTCCTTGGAGCACAGGAGGATGTGCGGTGATCTAATTGAGATGTATAAAATCATGTGAGGAATAGATCGGGTAGATGCACGGAGTCTCTTGCCCAGAGTAGGTGAATCAAGGACCAGAGGACATAGGTTTCAGGTGGAGGGGAAAAGATTTAATAGGAATCTGAGGGGTATTTTTTTCACACAAAAGTTAGTAGGGGTATGGAACAAGCTGCCAGAGGAGGTAGTTGAGGCAGGGACTATCCCAACATTTAAGAAACAGTTAGACAGGTACATGGATAGGACAGGGTTGGAGAGAATTTAATGAATAACTGGGATTTCATTCTTGTGTTTAGGACTGTGATCGACAAAATTACATATCACAAGTATACATAATCATCAAAATAAGGAGACAGGTGGAGAATTCTGCTGTTTTCATAAATCAGTGCGACAGGATGTGGTCAGATAGTTTCAGCCATGGCTTTACATCCTATCAAGAAATTGGATACTTCAACAATACAGCATGTCTCCCAATACTGTATTGAAATATCAGCCAGATATTATTTTATATCATGGAGCAGGCTTGAACATTTAAGCTTCTGACAGTGGTAATTAAGACAAATTAACTCTTGTAGAGATTAGGTTAGGTAGTTACAAAAAAAATACAACAAAAATAGGACATCCAAAGCAAAATTGTACACAAATTAAAATATAATAACAACATAATTGTTATTTGTCTTTACACTGTCAATATTTACTGCTCAACGTCACTGGTGAAGAAATTTGAAACCAAACCATATTTGCTTTAGTTCTTAGCGGTAAAAGTCCACTGTTATAATATATAATCTTCTCCTAACTTCCTAATTTCACATCAATAATTAGGGTATCATGTTACCAATTCAGCCAACCATCAAGGTTCTGTGTTTGAATTCCGTTTTGTATTTTAATTGGCTGTTTCCTGTTTCCCAGACTCTTTACCCACTGTGGTAACAATCAATAACTTAAATATTTTTGCTTACCATTTCCCACCAAGAGTCCAAAGGCAAAACACCAATGCCTGCTAAGATTATGTGAGAAACCAGTTACATTCCACTGAGGCAAAATTATTGTCTTCTGATGTTCTGGAAACCTTTCAGTTCTCTAAATGGATTTTCTATAGACATGATTATTTTTAGTTTCAGAGAAAATAATTTACAGGTTATGAAAGCCTCTTTAAACCACAAGGCATTATTTCTGTAAAACTTGCACCATGTTGCATGTTTTAGACCATTTATTAATTTAAACCATTTTCTTGCATGTCGAATTTTTCCAAATGATGCCATCATTTCCTTCAAAGAAAGCTTCCGTTTTTGTTTCATGTGATCAGTTGGTTAAAACTGATTGAAACAAGCATTTGCTTGTTTTAATGGTGATCATTATAAGGGGAGAAAGAACAGAAGAAGCAATAAACTGTGCATACCTTAATTACTAATACCCATGGCCCTGCTTAATAATATACCTGTGTGGCATACTGGATTTGGTGTCAAATTCTTTACTGTAAATGGTACCCATCAGTTATATTTAAACAGAATCAAAATAATTAAAATTTTAAGTTCAATGTAGAAAGCCTTCATTAATATGCTTTTGAAATGTTGTTCCTGAAAAGCAAGGCATGCACATATCTCAGATTGCCTTATACACCGTATAAAAAGTGCTCCCAATGGCTAATTAGTTAACTCCTTGAACACCTGATGGTGTTCATAAGCGGAGAGAGAAAAAGGCATTTCAATTTACTGCAAGCAGTGCCGAAGTAATGTTCTAACAGTGAGACGGTACGAATGAGCCAAGTGCCAAAGAATACACTTTATAGACACAAATAATCGTAAATTAGCAATGTCACCTCCAGGAGAAGGCATTTTTTATTATTGTTAGTGAGGCTGGTGAGTAAGTTTGATGTTTTATTCTCCTGGGATTAAACGTTCCAGTATGTCAGAGCCCTATCTCTATCAGCTTCACAGAAGGGAGCACAGCCAACTTGTTCCCATACTTCTCCGTGATTGATAGCAGATGGCATGGTTTAAAATAAACCTATCCATTAACAGTACTCAATGTTTCTACTCAAGGCATTTACAACTGTCTGAACTGCTGCAGAGATTCAAGCAAGGGTACACAGTGTGCGGCTCATTTTATCTCTCACAGCTGCACAGGTGCAAATTTTGCCCAGATTATGCATGTTCGATGAAATTTTTCATTAGCTTTGCCTTTCGTACTATCAAGCTGCATTCACGCTCCCAGCAAGGGATGCATGTTTATGACTTATTAGTGAGCCAATGATCATTTTGTAATTAGCTTTGTTGTTTTGATTTCCCCGACTCATGGAAGAAGCGAGCTTGTTTCCATCTTGAAAATTCTTTCCAATTTTTAAGCATGGCTCCTTAAAGCAGTGCTGTCTCTTGATCTATTTAAAAATAAATCAAAATCAAAATCAAACTAATGCCTCCTAAATCTCCTATTTTCTTGTCACATATTTTTGCACAGCCAGCCAGAGGAAATAGAAGCCTCCCGGGTCTCTTCCAATGTATGTTTATATGAAACATCCTGCACACTGATGGTGCAGTTTAGTTTAGTTTCGTTTAGTTTAGAGATACAGCACAGAAACAGGCCCTTTTGACCCACCAAATCCACACCAACCAGCAATCCCCGCACACTAACACTATCCCACATACTAACACTATCCCACATACACTAGGGACAATTTACAATTTTACCAAGCCAATCAGCCTCCAAACCTGTATGTCTTTGGAGTGTGCAAGGAAACCGGAGTACCTGGAGAAAACCCACACAGGTTATGTAGAGAGCGTACAAACATCATACAGACAGCACCCGTAGTCAGGATGGAACCCGGGTCTCTGGCACTGTAAGGGAGCAACTTTAATGTGTCACCCAGTTAGATATACTGTTTATAATAAGGGGCCATGAATTGTTGTTACAGCTTAACAAGACTTAAAAACAAATGAAAGCACATAGATATAGTATAGAGATATAATTAATAATTTGGGCAGCACAGTGGTGCAGAGGTAGAGTTGCTGCCTTACAGCGCTTGCAGCGCTGGAGACCCGGGTTCGATCCTGACTACGGGTGCTGTCTGTGCGGAGTTTGTACATTTTCCCTGTGACCGTGTGGGTTTCCTCCAGGATCTTCAGTTTCCTCCCACACTTCAAAGACGTAGAGGTTCGTAAGTTAATTGGCTTGGTATAAGTGTAAGTTGTCACAAGTGTGTGTCGGATAGTGTTAATGTGTGGGGATCGCTGGTCGGTGCAGACTCGGTGGGCGGAAAGGCCTGTTTCCGTGGTGTATCCTTTACACCCATAGTCAAATTCATTGCTAAAATCAGTGCTAGTGTCCTTAGCAGTGAAAGGTTTTTGTTGATTATAAAGTATGTGATACTAGTCTGCAAGAATTTCATATTTTGTATAAATTAAACATGAAATAAATATGCAACATCCAAGAGTAAAATACAGCAGTGCTGGGACCCCAGCTATTTACAATATATATTAATGATTTGGACGAGGGAATTGAATGCAACATCTCCAAGTTTGCGGATGACACGAAGCTGGGGGGCAGTGTTAGCTGTGAGGAGGATGCTAGGAGGCTGCAACATGACTTGGATAGGTTAGGTGAGTGGGCAAATGCATGGCAGATGCAGTATAATGTGGATAAATGTGAGGTTATCCACTTTGGTGGCAAGAACAGGAAAGCAGACTATTACCTGAATGGTGGCCGATTAGGAGAAGGGGAGATGCAACGAGACCTGGGTGTCGTGGTACACCAGTCATTGAAAGTAGGCGTGCAGGTGCAGCAAGCAGTGAAGAAAGCGAATGGTATGTTAGCATTCATAGCGAGGGGATTTGAGTATAGGAGCAGGGAGATTCTGCTGAAGTTGTACAGGGCATTGGTGAGACCACACCTGGAGTATTGAGTACAGTTTTGGTCTCCTCATCTGAGGAAATACATTCTTGCCATAGAGGGAGTACAGAGAAGGTTCACCAGATTGATTCCTGGGATGGCAGGACTTTCATATGAAGAAAGACTGGATAGACTCGGCTTGTACTCGCTGGAATTTAGAAGATTGAGGGGGGATCTTATAGAAACTTACAAAATTCTCAAGGGGTTGGACAGGCTAGATGCAGGAAGATTGTTCCCGATGTTGGGGAAGTCCAGAACAAGCGGTCACAGTTTAAGGATAAGGGGGAAGTCTTTTAGGACCGAGATGAGAAAGTTTCTTTTCACACAGAGAGTGGTGAATCTGTGGAATTCTCTGCCACAGAAGGTAGTTGAGGCCAGTTCATTGGCTATATTTAAGAGGGAGTTAGATGTGGCCCTTGTGGCTAAAGGGATCAGGGGGTATGGACAGAAGGCAGGTACGGGATACTGAGTTGGATGATCAGCCATGATCATATTGAATGGCGGTGCAGGCTCGAAGGGCCGAATGGCCTACTCCTGCACCTATTTTCTATGTTTCCATGTCTATTTACTGGCAATTATACTTGTAAGGCAAGATGCAACCAACCATAGAAACATAGAAACATAGAAAATAGGTGCAGGAGTAGGCCATTCGGCCCTTCGAGCCTGCACCGCCATTCAATATGATCATGGCTGATCAACCATGGTTGCTTATGCAGCAATTTTTATTCATATATGGTTGTGACCTCGCTTTTCTCCTCAGTGTAAGCAAATCATTGCTTCTCTGTGTAATGGAAAACAAATTTCTGTAATTAACTATAAGCATTCATGAAGACTTACAAAATATAAGATTGTATAAACATTAGAATCATGACTGCATTTATTTAGGAGGTGAACATTTATGGGCCAAAACTTAAAATTTAGAACATTTTAACATTTAAGTGATTCTCTAAGACACCTCAATACTTATGATAAAAACAGAAAGAGCTGGAGGAACTCAGCGTGTCAGTCTGTTTATGTGGAGGGAATTGGCTGATGATAGTTTAGGTCAGATCCTTTCTTCAGACTGATACGAATGGTGGGGAGAAAGCTGAAAAAGAGGGGTGAAGGCAAGACAAAGACCGACAAGTAATAGATGGATGAGAGAAGTTTGATTAGCAGATGGGAGGAATAAAGGACAAAGGCTAGAGGTGAAAAGGGGACAATAGGGTGTCAAATAAAGAGGGAAGAGGAGGCATCAAATGGAAAGCTGGAGGCTTTCTATCCTTAACTGACACCCTTTTGTCTTCTTTTCATCTCCTGCCTTTGTCACTTAATCCACCCTCTTACGTGCATCCATCTATCACTCCATCCTCTCTTTTACAGCTTTCTCCCCCTTTCCCTTATCAGTCTGAAGAATAGGCCCAACCTGAAACATTGTCTATCCATACCCTACATAGATGCTGCCTGACCCGTTGAGTTCCGCCAGCACTTTGTGCTTTGCTCAAGACACCAGGATCTGCAGATCATAGAAACATAGGTGCAGCAGGAGGCCATTTGACCCTTCGAGCCAGCACCGCAATCGTTGAGATCGTTGTGTCTCAATACCTATTATGATGTTCTCACCTTAAAAGAAATGAGAAAATCAAACAGTGTAACTAGCTAGATTAAATATCTGATTCAAGATACAATACAATCCATTTTTAAAATACACATGCACTGACATTTATCAAGACCAAACTTATTGCCTTGCCTTTGTTGGTAAAAGCCAGCAGTTATACGTGGAAAACTTTCTGGAACCATGGAGGTCCACCCTTCCCTTGGCTGCCAAGGTACTTCTGACACTACAGTCCACTGCAGGATTCTGTTCCCTCTTTGTCTGCCAGGACCTTGGACAAAAATGAGTAACCTTTCATATGTGTGGGCATTGTAGGACTGCAGAGAAGATATGTAGGAAAATAACTGCAGATGCTGGTACAAATCGAAGGTATCACAAAATGCTGGAGTAGCTCAGCCAGCGTATCCACCAAATTATCCTCCAACATTTCCGTCACCTCCAACGCGATCCCACTACCAGCCACATCTTCCCATCTCTTCCCCTTTCTGCATTCTGCAGAGTCCGTTCCCTCCGTAACTCCCTGGTCCACTAGTCTATTCCTACCCAATCCACCCCCTCCCCAGGCACTTTCCCTTGCAACCGCAGGAGATGCAACACCTGTCCCTTTACCTCCCCCCTCGACACCATCCAAGAACCCAAACAGTCTTTCCAGGTGAGACAGAGGCTCACATGCACTTCCTCCAACCTCAACTATTGTATCCCCTGTTCCAGATGTCAACTCTGCATCGGTGAGACCAAACGCAGGCTCGGCGATCGTTTCGCTCAACACCTTCGCTCAGTCCACCTTAACGAGCCTGATCTCCCGGTGGCTGAGCACTTCAACTCCCCCTCCCACTCCCAGTCTGACCTTTCTGTCATGGGCCTCCTCCGGTGTCATAGTGAGGCCCACCGCAAGTTGGAGGAACAGCACCTCATATTTCGCTTGGGCAGCTTACAGCCCAGCGGTATGAACATTGACTTCTCCAAATTTAGATAGTTCCTCTGTCCCTCTCTTCCCCTCCCCCTTCCCAGTTCTTGCGCTGTCTTCCTGAATCCACCTATATCCTTCCTTTGTCCCGCCCCCCCTGGCATCAGTCTGAAGAAGGGTCTCGACCCGAAACATCACCCATTCCTTCTCTCCAGAGATGCTAACTGCAGAGAAGATAGATGAAAATAACTTGGCTCAGTTATTAACAATAGGCGTGGCACAGTGGTGCAGCAGTAGAGTTGCTGCCTTACAGCACCATAGACCTGGGTTTGATCCTGACTACGGGTGCTCCACATCTGTACGAAGTTTGTATGTACTCCCTGTGACTACGTGGGTTTTCCCCAGTTTCCTTTCAAACTCCAAAGATGTACAGGTTTGTAGCTTAATTAGGCTTTGGTAAAATTGTAAATTGTCCCTCGTGTGTAGGTTAGTGATCGCTAGTCAGCGCGGACTTGGTGAGCTGAAGGACCTGTTACCGCACTATATCCCTAAAGTCTAAAGTCTAAATTTATAAAATGTTTTCATCAAACTATTTGTGTTCACTCTGACTTGGTGCTTGTCTTGAATCCTTTTGATTTTTTAATCAATGTATTGGTTTTTGATTATTTTTGAATGCCAGGGATATTAAGAAACATTGAAGCACCTTGACGGCAGTGGCGGGGATGGGTTTTGGAGGTCTGTTAAAGATGCTCAGAGGCTTTTGTCGTCGAGCTATTTCTGGCTGCACCCATCACTTGATACATCATTGGAAGCCTCACTGATATTCTAAGGTTTTGTTACTCGATTCCAGCACTGATTCCATCAGCAAGATCAAACTTAAAGATGTTGAACAGATGAGCTTGAACAGGAAGGGATTGTGTACGATAGACAACAGACCCCTCTTAGGAAAATCCTAGCATATCCTGTTTCCTTGGCAGAGATTCAAACCAATGTATTTCTATCTAATATAACAATGGGAGACCTGGTGGGGTGCGGGTGGGGGGGGGGGGGTGCGAGAATGAAGGGATACACAGTGGGGGGGGGGGGGGGGGGTGCGAGAATGAAGGGATACACAGTGGGGGGGAGGCGGCGACAATGAGGGAGGACCAGAGGGGGACAGGGGGGATATGAAGGCCTGCTGCCAAGTGCAGTGGCAGGCAGTAGAGGGGACTGTTCGGTGAACTTTCGTAACTTTGTCAGCGCCAAAACGTGGTGACCCTTGTGTACTGCCTAGGTGAAGTCTGCTATACGATTTTACTGGGTTGTGTGCAAAACAAAGCATTTCACTATACTTAGGTACATGTGACAATAAAGTATCATTGAATCATTAATTTGAATTGAATTGTTGAATCTTGGTTTTGCGCGCTTTAATCTAACTTGGGGTATCAATTTGAAAAGCTGCACAAACCAGCAAAAAAAACAAGTTCCTCTGGTTAGGCTGTGACCATTAGGGAATCAAAAACCATGACTCTAGCAAAGAAGCTGTACGATTCCAGATTCTCCCAGTATATTATCCAGATTATGTTCCAAGATTTGTTGATAAAATCTGCTCTCGGCAAATTGAGTAAAGCTGCACCATTTCTACTACTAGGTAGGTCCCTGGCAGTGGCTGTATTTTTTCTCTCCATGTTTGTGCATGTTGTATGTGTAAATCTGATGCATGGAATCGTTGTCACAAAATGCTGGAGAAACAGTCAGTATAAAACGCAAAAGAGAATTAGCACAGCTCGCACTCTTGAACAACCAATGAAAATGTTTTATGGTTAAATGTGAAATTTTTAGCACCAGTATTATGCCTGTGTTCAAACTGGCGGGGTGAAAGTGTCAATAAAAAATGTCAGTCGCTTAGTAAATATATCATAAGTTATGAAGCTGGAATAATATATTATTAAAGTACGTTTTTGTCATTGCTTACCTCAGGACTAAATTATTGGTCTGGATCATCTGGATAAATGAAAACAGTTTCAGATAGAATTGTGGGCATTTAGTAACATCCCTTACGGGCATCAAAGCACTGGTATCAGAAGGCACACGTTTACGGTTATTAAACTCACTTCCATAACCTCATTAGAGTACGTTGTCGGAGAGGGAGTAAGCTGAATGACTCATTGAGCTACTGATGGTTAAAATTCTGCCTTGTCCACTTTGCTACTCGATCCAAATATCTCTTTTTTTCACTCAGCCAACAAACACAATCACACTTTAAAATTGGTTGCCGTTCTCAATCTATCCGGCATGCTAATAATCCTGTGAAATTTGCAACGGCATGAGGCAGCGCAAGGACTAGTTGCAATCACCTCAGAATCTGCAGCACGGATGCCTCTCAGGTGCAGTGAACTGTTGTCCAGAATTTCTTTAGCTCAGTTGTAACAATGCTTAATTTTTGGAAAAAATCTATCAAAAGTAAATGTTAAAACAAGTGAGCTACCATTGCAAACAGCAACAGGTTTAAATAGAAGTGTGTTGCAAAGGGTTACATGAATGGGTGGATAATCCAAGAAAAATTTAAACAGATGTTTGGCTCAATTAGTAGCACTGCTGTCTTTGGACCAAGGCACTGTGAATTTAGCTCTAACTAACATTGATAGGCAGCTGTAGGGTTGGGTGAAGTCCACTAATGAAGGGTCAGTTCTTTCATGAGACATTAAACTGAGGACCTGGTGGAGAGAGAGATATGAATCTCGAGTATCAAACCATTGCTGCCTCAGTGCAGAAGGCACTTCCCCAGGGAATACAAGACAGTGGATCGGAGGACAGTCGGTCAACAGCTCATGAAGTTAAGCCACCGTCTAGTGTGTCGCCTAGCAACATTGGTAATGTTTAGGGAAGATGCTGCCAGATTGCCCCATGGGCTGGAAAATGGTTTACAGCGAAGAGACAGAAACAGGTCTTTAAATATTTAGACCAAATTGACATTGTCCCTAATGAGTCAGTAACCCCCTCTTTGCTTTGGGCAATATATTTTCAATAAGCCTTCTCCATGCCAGGTATCATACTTCACGGAGTCACAGTGTAAATAAAGTGGGCATCACCACTTCAGAAACAGTTTTTCTCTTGAAGAAAATAATATAATTTTTTGATCACATTAAACATTCATTCAATGGCTCTCAGCTTTCTGAATAAACATTGCAAAATGGTGACTATTCGCCAGCTGATGATGACAATGATTTAAGTACTACATATCACATCACTTACAGGAAATATAACTTCCTTCTCCATTACACATGAGCAAACCAAATGAATTTCTGGTCTCTAAGATTTCCCTTACTCAAAGTATTCCAAAAACTGGAGAAATGTGTTTTGTTTTCCCACCACTCACCAATCCCATTTGGTGATGTAATTCTATTGGGAAAATTAAGGCTTCATGACAAATCAGGCAATGTTTCCTAGACTTGGCCCTCGGCTTTGCCAAATATCGTATTTTATTTTGTCAGTCACAACTCCTGAGAATTATTCGTAAACTGAGCAACAGAGTGTCAGGGAAAGGTAAGTAAAAAATGTATAAGAAACTGCACATCTGCTTAGTCAACATGAGAAACATGAAATCAGTTTTGGTTTGGCTTCACAGCTGTAAAAATTCTGCTTCCACAGCTTATGGCAAATAAAGAAAGAATGCAGGACTGTCCATTCTTAATTATTTGCTTTGAGAAAGAAAACATATTTGCAGATTTTTGTATTGTAACCAGAGAACTCGGTGGAACTATTTGCCACAGATATTTTATTCATTTACTGTTAGTTTACTTTGGAGCAAATGCAATGATTTAATAACACATGGGAGTTCAGGGGTGATAAAATTGTATCAAATTGTAATATTCTCATGTTCTCTTCCCTTTAACCCCTCTGCAACACTCCCTTCCCAAACAATAGCATTTTATGCCTTGAGTCTAGTTTAATTTTCAATTGTTTTATAGAGAGGGAAAGAGTGAATGATTTCCAATAGGCAAGAATGGACTGCAAGGATGTCATATTAATAAAGCAAATAGGGTTAAGTGTTTTTGTTTGAGAATTAAATAATGTTGTTCTTCTAAAGCCAACACAACATTATCTACGGACTATGCATAGTCCTTTTGGATAGGCCATTCTTTTGGATAGGCACATGGAAGTGCACGGAATAGAGAGATATGGATCATGTGCAGGCAGATGAGATCAGTTTAACTTAGCATCATGTTCAGCAGAAACATTGTGGGCCAAAGGGCCCATTCCTGTGCTGTTCTGCTCTTGGTTGACAGCCTGAAGAAGGGTATTAATGTTGACTTCTCTAACCTCAGATAGTCCCTGCTTTCCCTCTCTATCCCCTCCCCCTTCCCGGAACTGGGGTGTAAACTACCCAAGCGAAATATGAGGTGCTGTTCCTCCAATTTGCACTGGGCCTCATTCTGACAATGGAGGAGGCCCAGGACAGAAAGGTCAGATTGGGAATGGGAGGGGGATTTGAAGTGCTGAGCCACTGAGAGAGCTTGACATTAGTCTGAAGAAGGGTCTCAACCTGAAACGTCACCCATTCCTTCTCTCCGGTGATGCTGCCTGACCCGCTGAGTTACTCCAGCATTTTGTGTCTACCTTTGATTTTAACCAGCATCTGCAGTTTTTTTCCTACAGGCTTGTAGGTTAATTGACTTGGTATAATTTTAAATTGTCCCTAGTGTGTGTAGGATAGCGTTAGTGTACAGGGATCGCTGGTCGGCACGGACACGGTGGGCCAAAAGGCCTGTTTCCGGGCTGTATCGCTAAACTACATTAAACTAACATTCTTTATCCCCTCTTATATTTAAACTGTTACACAACTGCTTCAAGAAGCAGTCCCCTAGGATATGACATCAACAGAAGCTGCCTGGTTTCCATTCTGCATGCTGTTATGACAGAAATCTTCAGGATTT
This sequence comes from Rhinoraja longicauda, assembly GCF_053455715.1. Taxonomy (NCBI): domain Eukaryota; kingdom Metazoa; phylum Chordata; class Chondrichthyes; order Rajiformes; family Arhynchobatidae; genus Rhinoraja; species Rhinoraja longicauda. The sequence continues at coordinate 17,742,829 of NC_135960.1, read as the reverse complement.
TTTCAAACTCAACACCATTTGCCAACTGGTGAAGATCCTCATGGGTCAGTAATGGGATCCTTGGAATGGATGAATAGGCTAAATTCTCAATACTCAGTTCTCAGCCTTAGTACAGTTAGGGAAATTGGCAACACAAGGAATTGCGGATGCTGGGATCTTGCATAGAACACAATGTACTGGAGTCATTCAGCGGGTCAGGTATCATCGCTGGAGGTTACTGGTAGGCCACATAGAGGATTGGGACATTTCTTCAGACCCTGGCACTTGGGGCAGGTCTTATTTTAACTCCAGGTATAGGACTGCTATTGCAGAGGTACCTCCTCATTATCATCTCAACATGACCGCGAGCAGGGATCATTCTAAGGTGGATGATGAGGCCATATTTCTGAACTCCCATTTCAGTAAAAACTTACGTTTAAAAAAAAACTTTGCATAGTTCACCAGATTTTTGTTCAAGAAAGATAGAAAACGTCAATAAAACTGGTGCACAGAGTTTATGTTAAGTATAAAAACAGACCTTAAAAAATGTTTTCTTAAATTTTGAACTTTGCGGATTGTTTATACATTGAAGGATAGAAGTCATTCTCACACCCGTATAAAAGCAGTAAAAGCAATGTTCCATTCAAATGCTTCCTTCAGTGAGTACAGAAGTTGATGAAATGCACCATAGTTCTGTCCGGTTGGTTCTCCTTCACAGTCAGCAGTCAGATTTGACAAAGTATATAATTTTTGCAGATGCCATGTGACAAAATGTATTTCATATGCTTGCAAAAGGAAATGTGGTACTCGAAGGATTAAAACTTCTAAAATGTTGATTTAAAGCACAAATGCAAAAAGGTTCGAGCTGATGACAAGCCTGAGGTATGTTCAAGGAAATGTGAAAGTGCTTTTTATTTAATAATGGCAAACGGCTTATGTGAGGACAATGAAATAAGAGACTGCAATTTTAAAAGGAGGAGGAGGCTTGTTCTGTGCCCATAGTGTGGTCTGACCTCAACTCATTGCTATGACCAGCTGTTGGGAAGTATATGGGTGTAGTCCTGGGTTCCAGCACAACCGAGTCATTCAGGCCCCACATGAGCGTCATTAATCCAAGTGGAAGTTGTGGTTTGGAACAGATTGCTTGTTCTTTTTAAAAAAAATCTGTCTCCCTCTGTGTGTGCATGTGTGTGTGTGTGTGTGTGTGTGTGTGTGTGTGTGTGTGTGTGTGTGTGTGAGAGAGAGAGAGAGAGAGAGAGAGCTTTCTTCCTCATATATTGGATTTGGCAAATAACTTAAAAATAATTTGGGGGGATATTTTTCTGTCTTATCCAATTAGCCCCCCTTGCGCCAACACACTTAAGTTTGGTTATTTTTGGAACTGGATACTTTGTTCTACACAATGTGCGCGACTCATTTACAAATTTGGTGCAATCTACGGCAGGATGCTGCTGGTTTACTGATCTGGTTCATGTGGTCTCAAAGAAGTGATGTGTGAGGGAGAAATGTAACTTGCAGCCTTTGTCAGCTTCCTCACGTATCATAGTCATGTTTCTACTTTAAAGGGAGGACATCTGGTAACACCTTGGGGTCAGTCATGCTCTTTCCTGATGTTGCAATAGAAGTGCATTGAGCAACAATTTAGTTACAGTACTGCACTTCTTGAGAAAATTTCACTTCTTTGAACACTTTTTAAGTGCGGTCACTTTTCTTTTTTTTCTGATGGCCGTAGAGTTTGAAAAATAAAGATTGCCAGTTGTCATTACCTAATGAGATTCCACCTTCTCGACCTCTGCTACATGAGGTGTTCCCTCTCTGGATAAATGGTCAGCTGTAAGCCAAGGGGATCTTACAGAAACCTGACCATTATTTATGAGCAAATTAGTTCACAGAGGAGACTTTGTTCTGGGTTTAGTCCAGAAATGGAATGGATTCTAAAGTTTCCAGTGGAAACCCTAACAAATCGGCTATCTGCTGTAAATCTGATACAGTGCATTCTCTCAGGAGCCCTGGGTTTATTACCAGTTTTACACTGGACTGGAGGAAGTGTAAAACAAAGCTTTCCAGTATTTCCCAGCTGCTATGCTATTTTCATGCAACACAAATGCCAACTCAGCCACATCTGTATCTGCTGATGTTGCCCCTATGACATATGTTCTGCATCTGACCTAGTGTGCAGCTTGGGCTGTGATTTTTCTCTCTTTACTTTTTTTTCTGTCCTGCCCTGCTGTAAATTCAGTGTAAATAGTAGCTCAGCTCACTCTCCTAGCGGTATACATCTGCTCTCTTAGAGCAAACTGAACTTGCTCGATGTTTGGGTATGTGCTTATAATTTTTGAAATTCTTTCTGACTTGGGAAGCGATCAGCTGCAGTGGAAGTGATGCTGTATAAAACTGGCTTCAAGTCCGTACATATGGAGACGGATGAAATCGACTAGAGTTGCCATTATTGATGCCATTTCAATAAATCTTTTGTTGATCCAAAAGATTAACATTAAATAATGATCTTCAGAATATCCCAAGTACTGCACAGATAATTACGTACTTTTGAAATGTTGCAACTTTATAAAACTTTGTTTAGGCTGCATTTGGATTATTTTGCATTTCTGTTCACCCCATTCGAAGAAGGATGTGGTGGCTTTGATGAAGAGGATATGTTTACCAGAATGTTGCCTAGATTAGGAGGTATTAACTATAAAAAAGAAGTTTGGCAAATTTGGATTGTTTTCTCTGGAGCGTCGGAGGTTGAGGGAAACTATAAATAAATTAAATAATGAAAGGCATAAATAGGGAAGACGCTCAGAACCTTGTTCCCAGGATGGAATTGTAAAAGACGAGAGGACATCGTTTAAAGTCAGAGGGGAAACGTTTGAAGGAGATGTGCGGGACGAGTTTTATTGCGCAGAGAGTGGTTGGTGCCTGGAATACACTGACAGTTATGGTAATTGAAGTAGTGGTGTTTACAAAGCTTTGAGAAATGCACATGGATATGCAAGGAATGGAGTGAAATGCAGGCAGACGAGATTAGTTTAACTTTGCACCATATATGGTACAGGCATTGTGGGATTTACAATCTAATAGAGGCATAGAGTCGTAGAGTCTTACAGCGTGGAAATTCTTACAGCGTGGAAACAGGCCCTTCAGCCCAATTTGTTGTCACCAACCAACATATCCCATCTACACTAGTCCCACTTGCCTACATTTGGCCCTCTAAACCAATCCATGTACTTGGTCAAATGTTTCTTAAACTTTGCAATACTACCTGCCACAGCTACCTCTTTTGGCAGTTCATTCCTTACACCTACCCCCCTCTGTGTGAAAAAATTACTCCTCAGGTTCCTATTAAATCCACAAAATTGTGCTGTTATAAACTAGGAAAATTAGATGCTGAAAGGCCTGATTCCATGCTGTGTTGTTTCTACTACAGTGCTCTTTCCAAAGCATTTATAAATTGAGTAAAGATGAACGATGGATTTATTTTATTCTTTTCAAATGATGACTGGACCTACAACACACATTCCTGAAGCTCCAGCAGTGAATTGGTAAATAATTAAAAGATGACTTTTCAAATTCAAAATGCCTGACATCATGTCTGACAGCCGTTAAAAAAAGCTACAATGATTGTCTCCTGTGAAACATTATGAAATTTGCAGGCAATGTGAACAACACGATTGATACTTGGTCTGCAAATTACCATCAGAAAGTTATATTGAAACCGAGCAGAATCCCACTGCCATTGATTATGGCAATAACTGCCCCAGCTATTTTTCATTGTTTAGCATTGTTTCACCTTATTTATGTTTTTAAAGTTGTCTATAAGCATTTATCTCTATTATAATTGTGTACTTTAAATGTTCTTTTTAAGATAATTATCTTTTTTTCCCTTTAGTTGTTTAAGTGCTCAGATGTCTTAAGGACAATTCATAATATTGTCGTGTATGTGTTGGGCACCTGGACAAGACAAATAAATCTCCTGGGCCTGATCAAATACATCCCCGGACATTGTGGGAAGTTAGAGAAGAAATTGTAGCAGTCCTGGCTGAAATGTATGAATCATCGTTAGACATGTGTGTGGTGCCAGAGATTGGAGGGTGGCTAATGCTAAAGCAATGTCTTCATTTAAGAAGGGCTGAAAAGAAAAACCTGGGAAGTAGAGACCAGTAAGCTTAACATCTGAGGTAGGAAAGTTACTGGAGAGGATTCTGAGGCTAAGATACACATGCATTTGGAAAGCCGGGGGTTGATTAGGGATAGTTGGCATTATTTGTGTGTGGGAGGTCATATCTCATGCCTTTGATTGAGTTTGTTGAAGAAGTAACTAAGAAGGTTGATGAGTGTAAGGCCATAAATATTGTCAATATAGACTTCATCAAGGCCTTTGATACGTTTCCACATGGTAGGCTGCTTTGCGAGATTAGCTTACATACGTTCCAAGAAGAGCTAGTTAACTGGACACCGAATAGGCTTCATGGTAGTACACAGAAGGTGGTGGTGGAAACTTATTTTTCAGACTGGAGGCCTATTGCTACTGATCGGTGACTAGGGATCAGTGTTTGAACCATTGTTGTTTGTCATCTATCTGAGTTAATTCTTGAGAAAGCAGATCTAACATCTGCCACCGAGATGTATGGGACAGAGCCAATGAGGAACAGAGGGGACTTGCCTACGTGGAACTTTGTTTGTCTGTTCTTGCCTTCAATTTTGGCTTGCAGCCCGTGATGGTACAGATGCTCCTCAACTTACGATGCTTTGACTTACGATTTTTCGACTTTACGATTTTGCAAACGCTGGGCAATGGCAGCGAGCCACAGCCCGCTTCCGGTCACGTGATCAGGTGTATTAAATGTGTTTTTGACTTACTTTATTTTCGGTTTACGATGGGTTTATCGGAACGTAACACCATCGTAAGTTGAGGAGCAACTGTATTCGGATCCTGCCAGAGTCACTTGGCATCTGCTTGGTTAAAATGAGTCTCCAGTTTGTTTTAGAATTCTCTCTTGGCATCCTTGATAGCCTCATGAACATCATGATTGGCCATGTTGTACAGTGCGGGATCACCCTTCCTGAAAGCCTTGCATCTGAAGTTTAGCAGGGAATGAATCTCTCCGTTCGTGCAAGGTTTCTGTTCAGGATAGAGCGAGAATGTAGTCGTCAAGACACTTGATAAAACTGGTGACGACTGAGTTATCTTCATTCAGGCTGGATGAGACGGTCTTGAACATGTTCCAGTCCACCAACTCACAGCAGTCCTGGAATAGACCTTTGGCCATCTCAGACCACTGCTGTGTTTTCTTGTTGTCGATGCCTCGTACTTCAATCTCTGTCTATCAGCCACCAGAAGCATCGTGGATAAATGATCAGACTGGCTGAAATGAGATTGAGGGATGGAGCGAAAGGCGTACTTGACGATGGTGTAGCAGAGAAGCAAGAAGCCAAGAGGTATTTGCGGAATATGTACCTGAAGTTAGCTTGAAATAATATGTTGGTGATCGAAGGTGGAGAGGCATAGGTGCACATTCATATGGAGCATAAAGAGTGACTGAAACAAATTGAGTTGAACTGGAAACATTGTATGATCCTAGTTCAGATTAGAGTTCTCCCACCCCCTTTTTAAACTGGTCAGAAATTTCAAGATGCCAAATTACTTTTCTTCCTAACTTCCTGTGCCTTTCAAATTCATACACTAAATGTGCACGATATTAGCAGTACTTTATGTGTGTAATTTTAAATCAATATAATAGAAGAAATGTTTACTTTTTAAATGAAGCTCTGCAATGAGATAAGAAAATGGAAGGACAAAAATATGTTCATCTGTAATTTGTCTCCATTATTTTAGAATTAGGCAACATATATTGAAAATTGTCTTCTGAGCAAGAGTGGCAGAATTGTGTAATTCTACTGTTAATCAAGCCTTTGTGACTCTATTGCTTGAGGTGATGGACAATGATCGAAAGAAAATTTATGTGCAATTATCCTCAATTTCATGCATTTATGGCAAATATTTGCTCCTTAGCTTGGTAGAAGTTACTTTAGTTTATATAATTAGTACGTCTTCTGCTCTTTAAGTCATTTTTTGAGTACAGTGGCATTGCATTAGAGTTATACACCATGGAAATAGGTCATTCAGCCCAACTTGTCCATGCTGGTGCCTGCCTGAACTAGTTCCATATGCAGGCTGCTTGCTATGATAAGTACACAGCCTGTATTGGGGTAATGCATCAGATGTGGCAGACTTGTAAATGTGTAAAGGAAGAAGTATTGCTCCTAAGACAGCAGAGAAATTAAATTAAGGTGAATACATTAGTGATTGAGATCTGGCAGTATCCCAGATGTTAACTTCAGGGCTCCATTTCCAATAGGCAAATATTTCTCATTTATCTCATAAACTTTCATTATTCAGCTTTATTTTCACGTTATCATGAATATTTGCTCATAAAAATTCCAATACCCCAAATAGTACTAGGGTCAATGCCAAATTTGATTCAAAATGAACCTATGATTCCTCTTGGGACAGCTTCCAATGTTAAAGTTGTTACATAAATACTTATTTTATTTTAGAATTACCTTGATTGATTGCCAGATGCAGCATGAAACAGGCCCTTCAGTGCACTAATTCCACACCAACCATTGATCGCCCATTCACACCACTTCTATGCTATCCCACTTTTATACCGACTCCCTATACACTAGGCAGAATTTATGGAGGCCAATGAATCTAGAAACTCACTCATCTTTGGGATGTAGGAGGAAACCAAAGCACCCAAAGAAGTCCCACATGGTCACTGGGAGAATGTGTAAACTCCATACAGACAGCACCCAAGGTTAGGATCAAACCCAGGTCTCTGGCACTGTGAGAGCAGTTGTGCCACTGTGCCACAGTGCCACACTGGATGTGTACTATAAAAAAAATGATAGTGATGGGGCATCAAAGAAAATGGTGCACAAAGAAATCATTCCTCCAATTGCTGTTCACCATGAGACATTGAAAGCAAGACAGGCTCAAGGCAAATAGAATCTTGTACACAGATCCAATTCCAACTGCACAGCAATCTTGCTCACATTTGAAAAGTGAATTTTCTTACTTTGTGTTTACATGGCAAAACTGTATAAGATTGATGGGAAACTCCTGTACTACAACGGAGACTAACAGTTTTACTCAAGATATCTTTAAAAAGGTAATCATTTGTTCTAACTGGAACTGAATCATCCCAAGTGGAATCCATTCAAATTTACATTAACTTTTATCCTGCTTCTGATGTCAGTAGGAAAAATGACTGTTTAGGAATATTTGTAAAAGTGCATAATTTGAAGTCTTCTGAAAGCCCTGTAAATTGTTAGTCCCCATAGAAATCACTTTCAATTTGGGTCAGGATGCCCTGAACAGAATGGAATTCCCCAGGGCTTGTGCTGAGAGCTGCCCTTGAGTGAAGTGAGAGATCACAGAAGTATTAACTTGTCTACACAATGTATGAGGAGAGATTCAACATCCAGCTGAAATCAACAGGAGTTTCAAATCAATCATTTTACAGCAGCCAGATCTGAAACTCTCACAATCCTGAAAATTAAACCGTGGAGTATTTTACCATCCAATTACCAGAGAAAAATCTTCCATCCTGATAAGTTTGCTATGTTTTTTTATTCCAAATTCAGACCTACTACAAAACTGCAGTGATGAAAGAAACACAGTGTGAATCACGGTCATGATGGCATTACTATTTTGATATGGGTTGAGTCCAAACTTTCAATACTTGTCACCTGGAGACAGTGCTGACCACTTTCCAGAAGCACGCACGTTATTTACTTCACAAGCAACAATTTCAACCGGGTTTCATTATGCATCATGAAAACTAGAAAATGACCATGTTAAGTGTGGAGTTGGGGAAAAGGTTCGAAGTGGCAGTGAGGAAGAAAGAAATAGACTGGAAGTGAAACCAGGTTATATTTAGTTCAACAGCTTACTCAATCCACACCAATGCTTTGCAATCCTTCCCAGAACAAAAACTTTTAGAAAACAAAAGGCAAGTTTCACAAAGTTAAAGACAGCCTGCATTATAACTGCCAATTAAGATTTGTGCATCATGACAAAAGTACAATTCAAACTTCCTTAGGTTTTGAAATGGACAAAAACTCTTAGATCTGCTAACTTGGTTAAAGTTGTCTCAAATGTAGCCCTAGTGCCCCTAAATGCAGGGCTTCAATTAGATGGCCCAAGTTTTAAAGATAATCTTAAATTGAATTGGATGTGTTTCCCCTGTTGCAACAAAATAGAATTTCCTGTCATAGTGTTGCAATTAGCCTTTTTGGTGAGGTGTGGGGACTGAAGTTGGTGGGAAAGTGAGGGGAAGTTTGAACTGATGACTTGTGCATCTTAAAGCTAACTGCAGAGAATCATTATTAATAGGTGTAGGAAAGGTTTAATCAAAATTAGAGTCATAGAGTCATAGAGTGCTACAGCGGGGAAACAGGCCCTTCGGCCCAACTTGCCCATACCGGCCAACATGTCCCATCTACACTACTCTCACTGTCTGCATTTGGCCCATATCCCTCTAAACCTGTCCTATCCATGTACCTGTCTAAATGTTTCTTAAACATTGCAATTATACCTGCCTCAATTAGTTCTGCCGGCAGCTCGTTCTGTACACCCACCACTCTTTGTATGACAATGTTACCCCTCAAGTTCCTATAAATTCTTTATCCCCTCACCTTAAACCTATATCCTCTGGTTCTTGATTCCCCTACTCTGGGCAGGATGCTCTGTGCGTCTACCTGATCTATTCCTCTCATGATTTTGTACTCCTCTATAAGATCACCCCTCATTCTCCTGCATTCCAAAGAATAGAGTTCTTGCCTGCTCAACCTCTTCCTATAGCTCAAGCCCTCGAGTCCTGGCAACATCCTCATAAATCTTCTCTGCACCCTTTCCAGCTTGACAATTGTTCTCCCTTTTTGAAAGGACATGTGTGTCATTAGCAGAGCAGAACAAGAGCAGAATAAGTTGGTTACGAGCATATTAAACATTCAGAAAATGTAGCTCATTCAGCAGAAATGACAAAAATGTTTGTGTTTTACCCTGATTTTAAATAAAAGATTTATTGATGGGAAGAATGTCTAAATTGCTATAAACAATGTTTGTGCCAGATCCAAAGATTAAGATATTAATAAAATGATAGAAAGAAAAAAATGTAAGCATGATTTTATAATTCCTTTAACCTTAACAACCATAAGAATGCAGGAATTTAGTAAGAACTAGATGTTTGTAACAATGAACAGTCACAGTCAATAAGATAATGGTATCTAGTAATATTTTCAGAATATATTTGTATGTTTCAGTATAATTTACATTGTCACAGTTCCGTTTAATTTATTGTCACGTGTACCGAGGTACAGTGAAAAGCTTTTGTTGCTCTGCCTTCATTTGATTTTACAAAGGCATGCCCAATTAAATGACAAATAATGTTACAGATTGTATAAGCACATCAATGTATGTACTTGAGCGGGTCCTGCTGAGTTAAGGGCCTGTTCCACTTAGGCGATTTTAAGGCGACTGCCGGCGACTAGGGTGTCGCTGAACGTTCGCCGGGGTGTCGCGGGCATGATCGTGAGGAATCTTCCAAAGATCGTAGTGGATCGTAGTGGATCATAGAGAAATCAAACGGTTTGAAATCTCTCGGCGACAGCTGGCTTGTCGCCAGGTATCGTAGCTTATTGCGGTCGCTGTCGCATGCTGTCCCCAGGTTTGATAGAATCTCTTAAGATACATTTAGAAGCACATAATATTAAAATAAGTAAAGTCATTTCAAAATACCATAAAAAGCTTGTGTTTAACCAATTAATTTACCATCAGGACATTTGACAGGTAGATTGGAGGCGACAGTTTGATGGTCAGGTAAGCCTGGGAAATTTCGCGATGTTTTTGGCCTCAGCCATTACGTTTAAAGTGGACTCCAAACCCAGATATTCAACCCAGAAACCAGATATGCATCTCCCTTACATTTTCAAAGAATGCCCCACACACTTTTCACAAAAATCCACTGAACCACTTTTTAAATTATTTTTTTAAATACAGTTAATAGTAAACTGGAAGGAAATCCAGTTTATTCCTTGTTACAGTGAAGCTTGGTTTTTAAGTAACCCATACAAGGTGTTATAGTTCAAAACTCTCAAGTACTTACCGACTTGTCAGTAATTTCAGCAAAAATTAGGACGCCGGAGAAGCATTGACAGCATGGGAATTTTTGCGATGTTTCAGAAGACGCTGTAATCTCGACCTGACTCGGCATTGTCGTGGTCATTTTCGTCGGGTAAAAGAAAAGTTTGGCAATCTGCTACGACTTTGACAGTCGCCGACAGTCGCCAAAAGGATCACCTAAATGGGACAGGCACTTTACTCCAGCACTTTGTGCCTATATTTGGTATAAACCAGCATCTACAGTTCATTCCTGCATAGTGGAGTTTGTACCTTCTCAGACATTTGAGAAGATTCAGAATGTCCATGAAGATTTGCTCGAACTTCTACAATGTTCTATATAGAGTATTCTGATGTGATGCATTTTAGCCTAGTCTGGCCTTTGCTCTCCTTCTGTATGCCTAAACCTGCAGGAAGTGTGAATATGTCATAGGTTTTCATTTCCTTCCATCTATTCCATCTTCATGCTGCATTGCATGAGGAAAGCTGGAAATAACGTTAAGAATGTCTGTAACCCTGGGCATTACAAATTTCTCTTTTCTACCTTTTAGGAGTAAATACGGGAGCTTAAATGGCTTCTTCCCCACTGCTATCCAGCTCTTGAACCAATTCCTTCATTCACACTCTTTTCTGGAGGTGCTGCCACATATACAAAGTCTTTACTCTACCTCATTCGGTTGTTCTGATGTTGTGTTTTAATTTGGTGTTTTTGTGCACTACCTCAAATTGCACTACAATCTTGTGCCATTTTGCTGCTTTGCACTCATTGTTGCATTTATTGTTGTATTATCATTTCTGAATGTAAACTACTTACTCTGTAAGTTTCCTGTGAATAGGGAATTGTATTGCACTAACGTGTATGTGACATTAAACTAATTTAATCATTGTTGTACTTGATAAGAACATACGAGCAGGCATAGAGCACCTTCAAGCCTGTTCTGCAATTCACTATGATCAATATGATCAACTTCTCTTCTCTTCCAGTTTAACATTGCTCTCAATACAAGTCTTCCCCAGTTTACAAATGCACTCCTCCGTACTTCAGCTAGAAATGTTTCAATATGATCAGACCTTGTTCATCAGAACTGCAAAGAATATAGATCTAATTTCTTTGTCTGCTTATCATATCATCATCATATCATATCATATATATACAGCGCGGAAACAGGCCTTTTCGACCCACCAAGTCCGTGCCGCCCAGCGATCCCCGCACATTAACACTATCCTACACCCACTAGGGACAATTTTTTACATTTACCCAGTCAATTAACCTACTTACCTGTACGTCTTATGTTAGGGCAATCCTCTCATCCGTAGAATCAGCCTAATAAATCTCTTTTAAAATGCTTCTATTGCCAATATATCCTTTCTTAAATAAGGGAAGAGGATACAGAAGCTTCAAAGCGCACACTGCCACACTTAGGAACAGCTTCTTTATTTCTGTTATCAGGTTTTTGAATGGTCCTTCCATAAGCTAGGGTACTGTCTAATTCACCACCACTCCATTGCCAACATTGGACTTTGTCTGTGGTGCACCACAATGCTGAGAACTGTATCTTTTCCTTTGCTCTACCAATTGTACTTCAGTTTGACTTGATTTTATTATCTGATATGATTGATACTGTGCAAAAAAACAACTTTTCACTGTATCTCATATCTGTGACTATAAATGAACCTAAACTTAAACCTAAAGGGGTCTAAAACAATGCACAACTTTCCAGGTGTGGCCTCACCAGTATCTAGACAATTGTAACAATATTTTCTTATTTCTAAACTCCAACCACCTCTTAAGAAAGACTACTCTGAACTCCAACTTTGCAATGTACGCCAGAAAGTACCTTGTTTAATTTGAAAGCTTACGTCGATACTAGCAATTATTTATATCTCAGGGTTATTTGGAGCAACATTTTACTCCAATAGATTAACTGAAGATTTAGAAATGTGTTGTTTGCTGTGAAATTTCTTTGATTGATTGACTGTTTATTATGTTTGAAGACAAAATAACTGCAGGACAGCAAAGATTCTTTTGAAGCAATGCCTGATAGCAACTAACATTGGTTAACGACATACACCTTCTGAACATTACTAAATCATTAGAGTAGTTTATAATATGGAATGAATTTAGCAGGCAGATCATAATGCAATGTCACTCTTTAATAGCATGATCTAATTCCACCTACATATTTGCAGCGACACCACTGTGATGCTCCGGATCACGAACAAAAACGAGACTGTGTACAGGAAGGAGATACAGAATTTAGTGATATGGCATCAAGGATATAACCTTTCCCTCAGTATAAGCAAGATAAAGGACTAACAATGGCCTGTTTCCTTTATCATCGTTACTTTTTTGCATATCTTTGATTCATTGTTCTTTATCTCTCTACATCATCGTCTATATCTCTCGTTTACCTTATCGCTAACCAGCCTGAAGAAGGATCTCGACCGAAACACCACCCATTCTGTCTCTCCAAAGATGCTGCCTGTCTCGCTGGGTTACTCCAGCTCTTTGAGCTAATCTTTGAACTAATTATAGACTTCAGGAAGCATGGTAGAGTGCATGCCCCAATCAACATTAATGTCGCCACAGTGGAAATGGCTGAGATCTTCAAGTTCCTTGGCATTAATTACTAATGACCTGTCATGGAATAGCGACATTGGTGAGACAGCCAAGAAGGCACACTAACTCCTCTACTTCCTGAGGAGACTGAGGAAATTCGGCATATCTCCAATGACTTACAAACTTCCACAGATGCACCATAGAATGCATACTGTCAGGTTGAACACAGTATGCTCAGGACCACAACAAATTGCAGAGAGTTATAGATGTAGCCCAGTCCATCACTCAGATCAGACTTCCCACCATTGACTCCAACTACATTTCATACTGCTTCGGAAGAGCAACCAAGATAATAAAAGACTTGCCCACCCAGTTATTTCTTCCCGCTTACCGTCCAGCAGAACGTACGGAAGTTTGAAAGCGCACACTACCAGATCTAGGAACAACGTCTTTCCTCTGTCATCAGGCTGTGGTCCAATCCGTAATTAAGCTAGGGTACTGTCCGATTCACCTCTAGCCCATTGAGGACATTGGACTTTGTCTATGGATCTGATGCGCTATAATGGTGAGAACTATATTCTGCACTCTGTAACTTCCCCTTTGTTCTATCTATTGTACTTGAATTTGACTTGATTGTATTTATGTATGGTACATCTTGGTCCCATTTGAATAGTATGCAAAACAAAGCATTTCACTGTACCTTGATACACACGGCTATAATAAACCTAACGCTAAAGGGTGTAGGAATGGACTGCAGATGCTGGTTTAAACCGGAAATAGACACAAAAAGCTGGAGTAACTCAGCGGGTCAGGCAACATCTCTGGAGAAAAGGAATAGGTGACATTTTGGGTCAAGACCCTTCTTCAGACTGAAGAAGGGTCTCGACCTGAAACGTCAAGTATTCCTTTTCTCCAGAGATGCTGCCTGACCTGTTGAGTTACTCCAGCTTTTTGTGACTAAAAACTAAATATTAGCATTATCTACTGAGTCTGAAATGTATGTCGAATCTATTTGGACTTTTACCACCACCATCAATTTGCAAGCAGGAAACATACACCTTCCTTTCCCTTCTGTTCCACTGCTCATGCTAGTGAACTTCAGTGAACTGTGAAGGATGGTCTAGATAATAATTTCCCTGCACTGTAATTATACAAAGCATATATTCAGCATGCCGAACACTTCATTTATTACAGTGTTTTTTCAGCAAGTATGTGACACCAAATTACATAGTAACTGTTGTATAGAAAGCAGGAAAAATAGGAGAACAAACATTGTCCAGAGTAACATGTAATTTTCAAAAAATACAATGGAATCCATGACACACTGCAAAAGAAGACCTCTTTTATTTCAAGCTGCACATTAGCATTCTGTGAACAGACTCTGCACTTATCCTCTCTTAGGTAAATATTTGCATTTTTTAAATTGATATTTATGTTTTGCTTTCGATGAGCGAATATTGTGAATACCCGAAAGGTTTTAGGGTTGTCAATGATACCCGCTGTTAATGGTTACCCCATGGAAAATATCTGATCTACTTGGGTAGATTCTGCTTGGTAGTCATACATGAGAGACACTTCTGGCAAGACCCCCAACAACATTGATATACAGGGGGATCTTGGGGTCCAAGTCCATAACTCCCTGTAAGATGTAACACAAGTAGATAGGGTTATAAAAAAGCATATGTTATGCTTGCCTTCATTGGTTGGGGCATTGAATGTAAGAGTCTGGATATCAACTTTATAGTTCGTTGGTTACGCCGCATTTGGACTACAGTGTGCAGTTCTGGTCACGCAATTATAGGAAGGATGTGGGAACTTTGTAGGGGGTGCAGACAAGGTTTACAAGAATGCTGCCTAGACTAGAGGGGATTAGCTATCAGGAGAAGTTGGACAAACTTGAATTGTTTTCTTTGGAATGTCGGAGGCCTGATAGGAGTATAAAATATTATGAAAGCTAGGGATAGGGTAGGCGGTCAAAATCTCCACCCCAGGATGGAAACGTCAAAGACTTGAGAGCATAGCTTTAAAGTGAGAAGGGCAAAGTTTAAAAGAGATGTGCTGGGAATGCGCTGCCGAAGGTAGTGTTGTAGGTAGATTCAATAGTGGCATTTAAAATAATTTTGGATAGGCATATGGATATGCATGGAATGGAGGGATATGGCTCGCATGCAGTATGGGGAGATTAGTTCAACTTGGTATTATGTTTGGCACAGAGATTGTGGGCTGTGGGGCCTGTTCCTGTGCTGTATGTTCCATGTTCAGAGTGAGTTGCAACAATTAGAATCTAAGTGTTTTCTGCAGGGTAATAAACCACCAGACTGAGCTGTTCAAGTGATTTATCAATTCCATTTGAAGTCACAGTTAATCATTTAATTACCCTTTATGTTATTATTTAGTGTTAACAGTTTTGATGTCAAAGGGGCTTTAGCACCTGGATTTCATAAATTGGCTTGTAGCTTTTCTTTTGTCCAGACCCCAAATCACTCTCAGTATGGACCCTTTTATATACATGTTCTTCAGCCTCCATTCATACAAGTTAACAAATGTAAATGTTCCTTTTAACCCCAGCGTCATAGAGAGATACAGCACAGAAACAGGCCTTTCATACCATCATGTCCGCAACGATCATCAGCCACCCATTTATACTGTAGGAAAAAAAATTGCAGATGCTGGTATAAATCGAAGGTAGGCAAAAAATGCTGGACTAATTCAACAGGTCAGACAGCATCTCTGGAGAGAAGGAATGGGTGACATTTTGGGTCGAGACCCTTCTTCAGACTGATGTCAGGGGAGGGGGTGGGACAAAGAAAATAAATAGTAGAAGACAGGAAGACTAGTGGGAGAACTAGGAAGGGGAGGGGATAGAGAGGGAAAGAGGAACTATCTGAAGTTAGAGAAGTCAATGTTCATACGCTAGGGTGTAAACTGCCCAAGCGAAATATGAGATGCTGTTCCTCCAATTTGTGCTGGGCCTCACTCTGACAATGGAGGAGGCCCAGGACCGAAAGGTCAGGTTGGGAATGGGAGGGGGAGTTGAAGTACTGAGCCACTGGGAGATCAGGTTCGTTAAGGCAAACTGAGTGGAGGTGTTGAGCGAAACACTTGCCGAGCCTGCGCTTGGTCTCGCCGATGTAGGGAAGTTCACATCTGGAGCAGCAGTTGGAGGAGGTGCAGGTAAACCTCTGCCTCACCTGGAAGGACGGCTTGGGTCCTTGGATGGAGTCGAGGGGGGAGGTATGGGGACCGGTGATGCATCTCCTGCTGTTGCAGGGGAATGTACCTGGGGAGGGGGTGGTTTGGGTGGGAAGGGACGAGCGGACCAGGGTGTAATGGAGGGAACAGTCTCTGTGCAAAGCAGAAAGGGGTGGAGATGGGAAGATGTGGCCAGTAGTGGGATCCCGTTGAGGTGGCGAAAATGTTGGAGGATAATTTGTTGTATGCGACGGCTAATGGGGTGGAATGTGAGGACATGGGGGACTCTATCCTTGTTATGAATAGGGGAAAGAGGAGCAAGAGTGGAGCTGCGGGATATAGAGGAGACCTTAGTGATAACCTTATCTGTAATGGAAGAGGGGAACCCCTGTTTCCTAAAGAATGAGGACATCTCAGATGCCCTAGTATGGAACACCTCATCCTGGGCGCAGATGCGGCATAGACGGAGGAATTGGGAGAAGGGGATAGTGTTTTTACAGGAAACACGGTGGGAAGAAGTGTAGTCAAGTTAACTATGGGAGTCAATAGGTTTGTAGTAGATGTCAATCACTAGTCTGTCTCCTGTGATGGAGATGGTGAGATCCAGAAATGGTAGGGAGATTATACTTGTCCTACATGAACTCCATTCTTTATTCTCTCCACATTACCATCAGCCTCTCTCATCGCACCGCACCCTAACTCCAGATTCTGACGCTCAACTACACCCTGGGTTCAAGTTACAGTGTTCAATTAATCTACTAACCCACACTTTTTTAGGATGTGGGAGGAAAACTAAGCACCCAGAGCAAACCCACAACATTACAGTAAGAACGTGCAAACTCTACAGAGATGGTATTAAAGGTCAGAATCATACTTAGTGCTTTGGCACTGTGAGGTAGCCAATCCACTACTTATGCCTTTGGGTCATTCTTGTGACACTGTGCTGACATTCACCTCTTATAAATATCCATGGTTGCCTTAGTTTTATGATTGTATCATTAGCGTTTGAAACAAACACGTTTGCTGTAATCTTATGTATTTCCCTGGACATTCCAATAGAAATACATCATTAATTAGCAGGAAAGTTAAACCCTAAGAGGAGGTTTAAGACCATAAGACAGAGGAACAGCATTAGGCCATTTGGGCCCGCGAGTCTACTCCACCATTCAATCGTGGCTGATCTATTTTTCCCTCGCAATCTTGTTATCTTGCCTTCTCGTAATCTTTAATGCCCTTACTAATCTAGAACCTATCAATCTATGCTTTAAAGGTACCCCATGTCTTGGCCTCCACAGCTGTCTGTGTCAATGAATTTCTCAGATTCCCCACCCTCTGGCTAAAGGTATTCCTCTTCATCTCCATTCTAAAGATACATCCTTTTATTCTGAGGCTGTGCCCTTTGGTTTTAGACTCCCTTTACTGGAAGCATCCTTCCCACATCCACTCTTTCTAGGCCTTTCATTATTTGCTAGGTTTCAATGAGATCCCCCCTCATCCTTCTAAACTCCAGTGAGTACAAGCTCAAAGCTATCACAAGATCCTCATACGTTAACCCAACAATCCATGGGATTATTCTCGCAACCTTTCCTTGACCATTTGCAATGTCAGCACATCCTTCCTCAGATGTAGGGCCCAAAATTTCTCATAATATTCCAAATGTGGCCTCACCAGTACCTCATCAAGCCTTAGCATTACATCCATGCTTTTATATTCTAGTACCTACAAAATGAATGTTAATGTTGCATTTATCTTTCTTACCACCGACTCAATCTGCAAATTAACCATTTGGGAATTCCGCATCAGCACACCCAAGTCACTTTGCACCTCCAATTTCTGAATCCTCTCGCCATTTAGAAAGTAATCTACACCTTTATTCTTTCTTTACTATGAAAACTTTGCTCTGCTGCATTCCATTTACCACTTCTTTGCTCACTTTCCCAACCTGTCCAAGTCCTTCTGCCGACTCCCTCCCTCCTCAACACTACCTGCCCCTCCACCATATCATCCACAAATTTGCCACAAAACTATCAATTCACTCATCCAGATCATCATCATATAATGTGAAAAGTAGCGGACCCAACCCCGAGCCTTGCGGAACACCACTCGTCACCGGCAGCCAAACAGAAAAGGCCCCCTTTATTCCCACTTTTTACCTTCTGCCAGTCAGCCAATCTTCTATCAATCTTCAGTCTGAAGAAGAGTCCTGACCCAAAACGCCACCTATGTATGTTCTCCAAGGATGCTGCCTGACCCACTGAGTTCCTCCAGCACTCTGTGCCATTTATTTTTGTAAACTAGTGCCTGCAGTTCCTTGTTTCAATAGTTTCCTCTGTCAAGGTTTCTACTTGATTTATGTTTGAGCTCTGTTTTCTGACTATCAAGTCTGGAGTTGCCAACTCTGATTGGATGAATTCCCGGAGGGTTCATTGCATGGCCTCTTATTTCTATCCAGCCAAACAACCTTTTATCCTCTTCTCCATTAATTTTATGACTAATCATCAAAATTGTGCAATTTTTTTTTAATAAAGAATACACAGTTATGCTTTCACTCCTGAGGTGCTCCAGATGGGTCCATGGAATTAATCTTTAGTTCTCGGAAACTCTGGAATAAATTCTGGAGGATTGGCAATAATCAGGTACTGCTCAGAGATGAAGGAAATAGTCTGTTATAATCAAAGGTTTAAAATAACAGTGCTTGTAATAATAAGGTTGCACTGTATAAGTTATTCAACCATAGGATCAAAGACTCATTCCAATTCACGTACAAATGTTTATCATCATCCATCTCCAGCCAGGAATATAATCGTTTCCAATCCCTGACCACAGTAAAATGGTAATTAAGGTAATTGAGTTCTAAATATAGACGGAACCTTTAAAATAATACATGGTGCAAACTTGATTTAATCCAATGCTTCATATAAACAGAATGGTGCAAAATGGTGCAACATTTCCCAACAAGGATATTTCTCCGAAGAAAAAGTTTCCCTAGTTTTGAGGATGCATGGGGGATACTTTCTAATAATGATCCAGAATCCTACGCTGATAATATGGAACCATGAGTTGAATCTAACCTTGGCAGCAGGAAAATTTAAATTTGTTTAAGTAAATAAATCTGTAATCTAAAAGGTTGCCAGCAGCAATAGTGAGCAGTAACACATCTGCTTGATTAATGTTTTTTGGGAAGAACATCTGCTATATATGTACTATATGTTGCCCAGTCCTTCAGTAACATGGTTGATCTTAACTACCCTTTGAAATTATGAAGAAAAGCTCTCAGATCAGGAACGGTTAGGGTCGAAAATAAAATGCTGCTCTTGAAAGAACTAATTAAATGTTGTTTTATTTCTGAAGACTGCAATGTATACTTAGATATTGCAGAAGCATGTTGCAAAGACATTAAAACTTAATCAACGTTGTGGTGTTTAAGTGGTTTTTAGATAGGCACATGGAAGTGCAGGTAATAGTGGGATATGGATCATGTACAGGCAGATGATTCAAAATATATAGGATTTTGTCGGGCCGAATATGTCAGTATCAGTGTGATATATCAGACTGATGCTCTCACCATCTCTTAAACCACTCTCCAGAAATGTGTTAATTGGATTCATATCTGTGTTTCCACGCTCTACCTTTCCAAGTCACCCAGATGGCTATTGTCTATTTGTATTGATTTCTTTTCTGACTCCTTTGATTATTGGAAGGAGTCTGGTTTCTCACAAAACACATGCTGCCAGACCTGCTGAATATTTCCAGAATTTTTAAATTCTTCTTTCAGATGTCCAGCATCTTTATTTTCTTTTAATTTTCTAGTGCTGAACTAAAACTGGACGGTTGATCCACGTTGAAATTCCACTACAAGGGTTATGGAAAAAGTACACAAATAATATCAGAAATAAAAGAAAGCTGCCGGCTGTAATGGTGAACATTAACATACTGGGCTGTTGTAAAAAAATCTGATTCTCTTGGTGGGTCATGGTGGGTACATGAAAAGAGCTGCCAGTGGAGGTAGTTGAAGCAGATACTATAACAGCATTTAAAAACACTTGGACAGGTACTTAGATAAGAAAGTTTAGGACCAAATGCTGGCAAATGGGACTAGGTTAAATGGTGCATCTTGGTCAGCATGGGAAAGTTGGGCCGAAGGGCCTGCTTCCTTGCTGCAGGACGCATGACTGCATGACTGTGACTTATATCCTAATGGGAAAGTAAATTGCCAACCTTACTTAAGAAATCTATAGGTCTTTAAAGCAGGTCAAGTGAAGTCCGGGCAAATAAAGATCAACAGTAAATACCGATCTTGCCAGTGCAATCGGGACCTTGTGCGCGAATTTCCACACCCGCGAAATATACCGGAAGAGATAGCCAGGACACCGGGCGCTCCGTGGATAGTTGTCGGCGCGAACAGGCGTCGCAGGCGGAGGAGAAACAGGAAGCAAAAGCGAGGATGCCGGTCCGGTATACTTGCCAAGCTAAAGAGACAGCCACACAAACCACCGCTACCCAGCATGTTCCTCACCAACGCCAGATCCATCATCAACAAAATGGACGAACTAAAACTACAGATATCAGCAAACAAACTCGTGGAGGACTGTTGCATTCTCTTAGTAACAGAGACATGGCTTCATCCACTTATCCCAGACGGAGCCATTGAGCTAGCCGGGCGTACAGCGTTTCGTTGGGACAGAAACATCGACTCCGGTAAGAGCAAGGGGGGGGGGTTATGCATTTATGTGCACAACAGCTGGTGCACTAACATCCAAATCATAGATAGCCACTGTTCTCCTGATCTGGAGTCCCTAACAGTTAAATGCAGGCCTTTTTACCTTCCTCGCGAATTTACAGGGGTTATAGTAACAGCAGTCTACATCCCACCGAATGCTAACGCTAGCACAGCTTTAGGCTACCTGCTCGGTGCAATAAACTCACAACAGAGCACATATCCAGAAGCAGCCCACATCATAGCCGGGGACTTCAACCATGCAGACCTAAAGTCAGTTCTCCCGAAACTTGAACAACACATAAGATGTGCTACCAGGGGGAAAAACACACTAGACAAGGTTTACTCAAATATTAAGAAGGGTTTCAGGTCAGCACCACTACCACACCTGGGGCAGTCAGATCACCTGTCCATATTCCTAACTCCAGCATACACCCCACTCAGGAGGAAAGCTCCAGTCACCATAAAGACTGTTAAGACATGGCCTGAAGGAGCTTCCTCGCAGCTGCAGGATTGCTTCGAAAGGACCAACTGGGATATTTTTGAGGATCAGGACTTGGAGGAGTACACATCAACTGTACTTTGCTACATCCAAAACTGTGTTGACAATGTCACCGTCGACAAACGCATCCGGTTGTACCCCAATCAAAAACCCTGGATGACAAAGGAAGTCAGGTCTCTCCTCAAGGACCGTAACACCGCCTTCAGGTCTAGTGATAGAGCTCTATACAGTGCTGCTAGAACTAACCTGAAGAGAGGCATCAAGGATGCCAAAGCGTCCTACAAGAGGAAGATTGAGGACCACTTTTCCAACAATGACCCACGGCGGGTATGGCAAGGCATCCAGCACATCACCAACTACAAGACCAGCAACCGCACGACTGCCGACGGCGACGCCTCGCTGGCTGAGGAACTTAACTGTTTCTTTGCTCGTTTCGAGGTGAAAGCTACAGTGGCAGACATTACACCCTCTCCAGCACCTGACAGCAACACCTTCACTGTGCAGGAGTATGATGTTAAGCGCGTGCTCAGAGCAGTGAATCCCAGGAAAGCTGCAGGCCCCGATGGTGTGACGGGCAGAGTGCTGAGGGAATGTGCAGACCAATTATCTGAGGTCTTCACAAAAATCTTCAACCTGTCCCTTTTAAAATCCACCATCCCTCCCTGCCTGAAGTCCGCCATAATCATCCCACTGCCGAAAAAGTCTGTCATCAGCGGTCTTAACGACTACCGTCCGGTAGCACTCACACCGGTCATCACAAAGTGCTTCGAGAGACTGGTCCTGCAGCACATCAAAGCCAGCCTCCCACCCACCTTCGACCCACACCAGTTTGCCTACAGAGCAAATAGGTCTACAGGGGATGCCATCGACACTGCTCTTCACACTGCACTGACCCACCTTGAACACCAGGGGAGCTATGTGAGGATGCTCTTCCTCGACTTCAGCTCTGCCTTTAACACGGTCATCCCGAGCAGACTGGTCACCAAACTTTCCGACCTTGGATTTTCCCAAACCATCTGCCAATGGATCAAGGACTTCCTGACCAACCGCCCCCAGACAGTCAAAATAGGCCCTCACCTCTCCTCCACCATTACACTGAGCACCGGCTCACCACAGGGCTGTGTGTTGAGCCCCATCCTTTACTCCCTCTACACTCACGACTGCGCCCCCACCCATCCCACCAACACCATCATCAAGTTCGCGGATGACACGACTGTGGTTGGACTCATCTCAGAAGGAGATGAGACAGCCTATAGGGATGAAATCCAAAGGCTGGCAGCATGGTGTTCAGTGAACAATCTGGTCCTGAACTCCTCCAAAACAAAGGAACTTATAATTGACTTTAGAAAAACCAGTGGAGATTACGACCCACTCTACATCAATGGGGTCTGTGTGGAAAGGGTACCAGCTTTCAGGTTCCTGGGTACGCACATCGCAGAGGATCTCACCTGGTCTACCAACACCATCACCACAGTAAAGAAGGCACAGCAGAGACTCCACTTCCTGAGGATCCTCAGGAAAACCAACCTGCAGGAGAAGCTCATGTTGTCCTTCTATCGCTGCTCCATCGAGAATGTGCTGGCATACTGTATAACCACATGGTATGCCAGCTGCTCAGAAAAGGACAGGAAGGCCCTTCAGAGGTCATCACGACGGCCCAGAAAATCATCGGCTGCTCACTGCCCTCCCTGGAGCACCTGTTCAGCCTACGCTGCCTCAGTAGAGCAGGCAAAATAATAAAAGATCCATCCCACCCCGGCCACCGTCTGTTTGTTCATCTGCCCTCTGGTCGACGTTTCAGGTCGATCAAATCCCGAACAAACAGACTTAAGAACAGTTTTTACCCCAGGGCCATACGAGAACTGAACACTACCTTGCACTAGGCAACACCGTTAAAAAATCGGTCATATAATTGTATTTAATTGTATTTATGTATTTATTTGTTTTTGCATTTATTGCATATATGTTTGTACGCACCGTCAGGATTGGCTATTTTTTAATTTCGTTGTACTCGTTGCAATGACAATAAATGAATATTATTATTATTATTATTATTATATCCACATTCTGCAACGAATCAAAAAACTGTAAGCCGATCTATTGAATTTATCACTGTTATATTGTATAGATGAGATTCCACTGTGTTTTGTAAAGATTATATGCAATTACTTCGCAACGTGTAGACCAGGGCATGGTTCTGTAGAATGAGGAACTGTGAAAGAGTTTACTTAGCTCAGATGTTACTCTGTACAAAGGGGAGTTCTGACAGCTTAGAAATTGTGACTTTAAATAGTTTTCTCAAACAAAGATTAAATTCTAAACCAAGTGTCATATAGGTGAAGAAGAAATCAGCTTGTGATGCTACATGTATTTTTACCAAAGGGGAATATTGTTTGTTTTCCGAGTTCTCGTTTGAGATCAACAGTTCTCATTGCCAGCTGCAAATAGGTCTTTCACAACATGACATAAATGCAAAAGTGTATTTCCATGACAATAATGCAATTTAACGGATGCTAGGCAGTGTTGCTCGGCCCTGCAAATGTACTTACACTTAATATTTATTTGAGCTTTTAATCAAAAGTCTTTTAATAGATAATGAACTTGTGTTGGTGAACCAGATACCCATTGGCGGATATTTTCGAATGAGGAAGTTGAATGTAGATTTTATAACCAAAAATATCACAACTTTAGGATTTTGCTGACTAGGTGATGCATTGTGGCTTAGGGTCCACATGCTCCTTTGCACACAAATGGTAGGAAAGAAAGTATTGGTTAGGCATTTAGGCTTTAGTTTTGTTTGAAGGCTGTGGTAGCATAAGTGAGGAGTTTCAAAGTTTTGCAGCTTGAGAGTAAAATGAGCAGCAATTAACAATGACTAATCTGGCCTATTTTGTTTCTGGTTGATGGAGGGGCAATGGAACATCATTTGATTTTTTCCATAACTCTGATCATTTTCATTTTCAACTGGGGTCATTAGTACTGGGGCATGAGATTTCGAAAGAAATTCTCCCATAAAGAGGGTGTCTCCTGCTGAAATTAGGTGGTCCAGTTGGCATTTATCCATAAGGAGCAGAAAAGTTCTAAAGATGAGCAAACCTAGTAAATTTGTAAGAAACCCTAATGGTTTCTGAATGCGAGATGAACTTGTCCACTCAGTGAATATCTGAGTTATGTACCCTGCAGGTTCATGAAACTACAAACTTGGAAATGGCATTAGAATGAATATTTTTGTATCTGGCAGCATGTACAGAATGGGCCGAAAGGTCTCCTTTATCTTTCTATCATGCTGTGATTCCGGGTATCTCACCTCCGAGCAAAAAACACAAAAGTGCTGGAGTAACTCAGGCGGGCCAGACAGAATCTCCAGAGAACACGGACAGGCGACGTTTCTGGAGGGACCCTTCTTTGGACTTGTGTCTGAACAAGTGTCCTAATCCAAAACATCGCCTATTCATATCCTCTAAGATGCTGCCTGACCCCCTGAGTTACTCCAGCACTTTGTGATTTTCGCTTAAGATTCCAGTATCTGCAGTTCCTTGTGTCTAGTTCATCATATAAATATATCAATACAATTTCATTTGATGAACTGGAATAGCTTGACTTGGGGAATCAATGAAGCCCAAGTGGATAAGTTGAGTTAAAATCAGCAAAGGAGATTTCCTCATCACAGCCATTTGTTGCCATGTAGGTGGCTGTAGAGCAACATTAGCAAAACACTAATAATTTTCCATGCAATGGCACATGGCTTGGGAAGGGGAACCTTTACAAGAGATCAAATGGAGGGGGGAAAGCGAATATTTAAATTGCCCTATGTCACACAACAAAGATGAATGTCTACAGAAATGGTTAAAACACTATTAATAATTAACAAATGATCATTACTTTAATGTAAGTGATGGAGATGTAAAAAGAACAAGCAAAATGTAATTGTTATCGCGGCACACAAACACACTTAGTGTGCAATGGTGCTCCTGACCTTTAGATTTGGAAATGTTATCACCATCAATCACCTCTGCAGCTCTTGAAGGGATACTTTACTATAAGGAGCTTACACTCTTTGAATATGTATTGCCCCTCAATAAGCTTCACCCTGATTATATATTTTGACAGTCGTCCAGTGCCAAGGTGCGCAGAAATGAGCTCATAACAAATGCAGGGAGAAATAAATTTTCTTTCAGCGTTCAGATTATATCTACATTATATTTATAATCTATATTTTATGGATAGACAGATGATGAAAATAAAATCAATTTTGACAGAGCAGTAATAGGTATTTAAAATATATTCAATGTTCTCCAGGCATCCTTCAGTATGCTGGAAATAGCTCTGGGTTTGCTTATGCAGAATGCAAACCTGCACAAGTCTAGTTACAAACCTCTGCAAGGTTCAGTACCATTCAATAATCTAAAAGCCCCATAGACGACATCGCAGCCATACATACTAACTGTCTCACACTGTGCATGACAATCAACCTTTTAACAGTTCTGTGCCACATCCACTTAACCATCTGTCATATACAACTAGTGCTCCATTCTGGATTAAAGATGGTGTGAGTGAAAAGGCATAGATTTGATCTTCATCGTAATGATGATTACATACAACATTAAACAGAATTTGGGAAGCAGCCCAATTGCTGAAACATTTGAGAAATTACTAAGCTCACAACCAGAAGATTAAGTCCCAAGGCTGCCTCGTACTCTGAGTCACATATACTGTATCAGACGTGTGAATTTTGTTGGTTCATGGAAAGGATGGTCGATGCTTTGCTGCATATAACTAAAGAAAAAAAAATTATATAGTGCCTCTCAGAATCTACAATGGCCCAGAACATTTTGCAAGTACTGAAGTGCTTTTGAATTGCAGTCGCAGTAAATGATTGAAGAAGTGTGCAATGAGTCCCCACAAACAACAATGTGATAATGACAAAATCATCTGTTGAATAATATAGTCTGTGATATAAATGATGCTGAGGATGTACAGATGACTCCCTATATTTCTTCAGGGGCTTGCCTTGAGATCTTTTTACTCACAGCTGGGTGGACAGATGTGTACTCAGTACTGCACCACATCCAAAATGTGAGATTTCCTACAGGGCAAAACGTTCTTCAGATGGCCTAAATTTTGTAATTAGGCATCTAGATTTGAAAGCATAATTATGACATGGTAGCGCAGTGGTAGAGTTGCTGCCTTACAGTGCTTGAGACACTACTTTGATCCAGACTACGGGTACTGTCTGTATGGTGTTTGTACGTTCTCCCTGTGACCTGTGGGGGTTTTATCCGGGATCTTTGGTTTCCTCCCACACTCTAAAGACGTACAGGTTTGTAGGTTAATTGGTATAAATGTAGAAATTGTCCCTAGTGTGTGTAGGGTAGTGTTAATATGAGGGGATCGCTGGTCGGTTCAGACTCATTGGGCCGAAGGGCCTGTTTCTGCGCTGTACCTCTAAATTAAACTAAACTGAACTAAATTATTCTAATTTAGAGAAAAATGTGATACCTCTGCACCACAGGGAGGGTGGGGGGGGGGGGGGGGGGGGGTGTTGATAGCATGCTAATTGGATTTGGGTGTTAAATGGACTGGTCAAAAGTGTTGAATGATCATAACAGGCATTCATGAACATTATCAATGTAATAACTTGTCCAGTGATATGAGGCACTCTACCTACTAAACTGGCATGTTATTCCTGATTACAGATATAAGCTCTGCTTTTGGATGTATAACCATGCTTCATATTGAATTAAAATTGATAAATAGATTAATTGAAACTAGGCGCATCAAGTTTGAGGGTTCTTTTGGATTGTTTAACTATGATTAAAACATTTGTGGGCTTTGTACATTTGGATTAACGAGCCAATGGAATTTCCTTGGACCTGCTTCCACTCTGACCCTTTTAAACCACATTTCTGATTAAATTATGGAGAAGTAGAGTGGGAGCAATTCCTAGGAAATTCCTGGCCAGGCTGTCTTCATAGGCTTGGATTCAAAAGGAATATATTCATGAGAGTTTGGCAAACTTTATAGATTTAGAAACAAACATCATGAAAGGACTAATGTTTTATCATACTATCACTTCCTTTGCTTGTGAACTTGTTGTCACACAAAATGATGTGCGTCTCATTTGTTTTTTTGAACAACAAAAGTTTTACCATTAAATACTCTGCTATAAACAGGAGACCTTCAAATAATTGATATTACAGAGTGCATTTTGCTTCCAATAGCCATGCTTAAAGCAAATGGGAGCATTCCAAGTCTTCAAACACTCATGCATCACATGTTTTGACCTATGCGTGGGTCTTGGCAAACTTAGACATAAACCTCCATGGACATTTTTTTTCTAGAAGCACAGTATCATCAGCAGGAGAAAATTCTGTGAGAATAGAACCCGAATATAGATCCACAAAAAAACTTGGCAAGTAAAGGAAAACAAGCTTTGAGCTCTCAGCTCACAGGCAGAGCAACACATGCATAATACTCTAACAAACAGACACGCAAACACACACACACACACACACACACACACACACACACACACACACACACACACACACACACACACACACACACACACACACACACACGCACAATTCCCAAGCAACACATTCTGTAGCACCGTGGCGCATCGGTAGAGTTGCTGCCTTACAGCGTCAGAGACCTGGTTTCGATCCTGACCATGGGTGCTGTCTGTACGGAGTTTGTACATTCTTCCAATGACCACGTGGGTTTTCTCAGGGTCCTCTGGTTTCCTCCAACATTCTAAAGACAGACAGGTTTGTAGGTTAATTGGCTTTGAATAAAATTGTAAATTGTCCCTAGTGTGTGTAGGATAGTGGTCTGCGCGCACAGTTGGCCGAAGGGCCTGTTTCCATGCTGTATTTCTAAACCAAACTAAACATTCATACATGCACAGTTGTGCACACACAAACACAAAAGTTTTCACACTTAGGCACATTCACAAGTGCATTTGCATGCATTTGCACACACACACACAGGCATACACACATACAAAATTGCATACATATACGCACCATATCTTAATAAACATATACACACATGTGGACACACACACATGTGGACATACACACACACACACACACACACACACACACACACACACACACACACACACACACACACACACACACACACACACAAAACACACATTCCTGGATTGTTTGTGAACAGAGCTTTTCACTCTTACACTACCAATTTAACATTTCCAACCAGCTACTAAAACAAGCTACTTATCTAGGTACTCTGCCCTCATATTCTAGTTTTTTCTTTATCCAGAAATATGGCAATTTTTTGGTTACTGCACCAAAAAAAGATTAAAATTGGTGTTTGCTGTTGATGACTGATTGGCATTTTGGGAATAGTGTGTCAGGACGTTTGAATAGTTATGCGTTTCAAATGTTTTTTTAAACATGTTGCTACACATGATTCTACTCGGCAGAACTGACTGTTTTGGATTGTTGTTCTGACAGTGCATGGTAGGTATTGTGGGGTTGAAGGGGAGTGTAGGAGCTTTGGAAAATATCAATAAGCCATGAAGGCATTAGAGCACCTTGAGATCCTAGATTTATCTCAAAGAACTTCAGGACTTTTCAAGATATTTTTCTTGTTATTGAAAATTGCCCGCTTGATCAGTGTTTGATTCCCAGCGTTCCAGAAAATAAATAATATTGGAAAGCAGCTCAGTTTATAGTAGGGTTTACAGCTGAAATCCACCCACTAGCTCCCTTGCTGCGGATTACAAGGCTGCATCAGCTGCCAAGTTCTGCTATTAGGTAAACTACGAGAAAATCTGCCATTTTAAAACCACAAAAGGATTCTAAAGCTGGAACACTTCATATGTATATCCGTGTATGTGTGTCGATATAGATGTTTCAGTTTTACAGTGCAGCTGTCCACACTGCATGTACAATTTTGGATTAACCCTTCGGTAACAACACCAACTGTTGCGCTATTAAACCTTAAATTGTTCCCCTGGATGAATAGGCAAAGCTAAGAAGCCATGTGAATAGAAAGAATTTATAGACTGTGTCACTGATGGAGAGATGTTGAGGGAGGTGGTGAGCAGCAGAAATGAAATTAATTTTAATGTGTTTCATGACATCAAAATCTAAGAGTCATTGAGTGATCGAGAGATGCAGCATGCAAACAGGACTTACGGCACTCAGAGTCCATGTCAACCATCAATCACCCATTTACACCAGTCCTACATTAATCACATTTTTTATCTATCCACATTCTCATCAACATCCCCCAGATTCTTTTAGTTTAGTTTAGTTTTGTTTAGAGATATAGTGCGAAAACAGGCCGTTCGGCCCACTGAGTCCGCGCTGACCAGCAATGCTCGCACACTACTATCGTGCACACGCCAGGGACAATTTAAGATTTTGCCAAATTTTTACAATTTAAAAAACTTGTACATCATTGGAGCGTGGGAGGAAACCGGAAGTCTTGGAGAAAACCCAAGCAGGTCACGGGGAGAACGTACAAACTCCGTACGGACAGCACCCATAGTCAGGACCGAAACCGGGTCTCTGGCGCTTTAAGGCAGGAACTCTACCAGTGTGCTATTCTATCGCTCACTAACACACTAGATTCAATTTACAGTGGCCATTTAACCTACCAGCCCATGCATCTTTGAGACGTGAGAGCAAACAGGAGAATCCAAAGGAAACCCATGCAGTCACAGGGAGGAGATTCAAACTCTATACAGACAGAACTTGAGGTCAGGATTGAACCCAGGTCTCTGACACAGTGAGACAGAAGTTCTACTAGTTACACCATTGTGCTTCCTATTGCGATGATCTTCTTGAAACATTTTCCCATTTTCAGCTGTATTATGTAAACTGAAGAAACTATTTCCAAGTCTTGGCTTCTGAGGTTCAAACCCTTAGTTTATGTTAAAAACAGAAAATGTGGGAAACATTCAGCAGAACCGATAAAGAGACTTATGTGGAAAAGTCAACTCTACTTCTCTTTCTCCAGATGCTGTGGACCTGCAGAGTATTTTTTATTTCATTTTACATTTCCAGCAGCTGCAGCTTTCTTCTGTTACTGTAGTTTAATGCGCTGAGGTTGTGAAGTTTTCACACTGGTCATCGTGTTTAAACTTTATCTGAACTTATTTTGTACAAATTAAAATACATGGTATTTAGTTTGATCTAAGCAGTTACCAGCTTCATGCTGTCCCTGGCCTTTCCTGCCGAGCCAACCCTGTGCCCCAGAAACTTTGGCAGGTTGATTTGCAGCATCTGACTGCTTGTACTGTAGACTTTGGGATGCCTCAGAAGAGAAGGCAGTGCCTAAATAAATATTCAGAAGTGCTTTTATTGCAATGCTTAAGGATCTTGTTATGTTTTTATAATGTTTGAATAATACGTACACATGAACACAGTTTGTGGGAGGAAGGGAGTGATCTGGCCCCAGTCACATGGGCCAGGTGAGCCTGTTGCTAGGTTATAAATACAGGGGTCATCACTGAATACCATTCTACATGGCTGTTATCTCAGCATGAACGGCAATAAAAATATGACTGCTACAGTAAAAACATGGATGTTTATTTGTGAATTTACGAATAATTGGGTTTACACTTATTCATAATTTAAAGAAGGAAGAACACATCCTTAATATAATGATGTAGGAAGGTACTGTAGATGCTGGCTAAAACCAAAGATAGATACAATAAGCTAGAGTAACTCAGTGGTACAGGCAGCATCTCTGTAGAGAAGGAATGGGTGATGTTTCGGGTCGAGACCCTTCTTCAGATTGTCGCGATTTAATATAATGATGATATTTTTCTCCATCCATTTCTCTTTTGAATCAAGGTGTTTTTGAGGTGCACCTGCATCAAAGTGAACTAAACGCCATTAAGTTAAATGAAGGAAGCCCAAATACTGAGCTCGCAGAAGTGACTTCACAGTGCAGCACAGTGGCGCAGTGGTAGAGTTGTTGCCTTACAGCACCAGAGACCCGGGTTTGAGCGCATTTACGGGTGCTGTCTGTGCGGAGTTTGTATGTTCTCCCTGTGATCGCGTGGGTTTTCTCCGAGATCTTAGGTTTCCTTTCACACTCCAAAGATGTACAGGTTTGTAGGTAAATTGGCTTGGTACAAGTGTAAATGGTCACTAGTGTATGTAGGGTAGTGTTACTGTGCGGGGATCGCTGGCCAATGTGGACTCGGTGGTCCGAGGAGCCTGTTTCTGCGATGTATCTCTAAACTAAACTAAACTAAACGACAAATGCTGGAATCTGGAGCATAACTGATATCTATGAGAGTGCTTAAGTACTTTATAGGCTTGAACTTTGCATTCTCTTACGCGTCAGTTATTAGGAATGCTGATTTACCTCTATCTATTTTTATTAGGAAAATGTTTAAATCACTTATTCTATTTGAAGACAAGCACAGGTTGGAATAGGTAATAAGTTGTGGGAAACATGTGCAAAGTATATCATTCTACACTTCACAACAGTGATAAGTGAAGGTAAAGAACAGGACATACAAAACAATACAACACAATATATCTTTATTGTCATTGTACAGGGGTACAACGAGATAGGGAATGCGCCTCCCATACAATGCAATAATTTAGTTAGTTTAAACAACAGCAACCCAACGAAACAAATTGTAACAGTTTTAAGACAGAATAAAGTGCAAGTAGATCTGTGCCGGATCACTGTGCGATGTGACCATCCGGCTCAGCAGGACCGGTTCATAGCGGCTATGGCCCTGGGGATGAAGCTGTTCCTGAGTCTGGAGGTGCGGGTGTAGAAGGCCTTGTATCGTCTGCCCGATGGAAGGAGTTTGAACAGACTGTTGCAGGGGTGTGAAGAGTCTTTGTGAATGCTTGTGGCTTTTCTGAGGCATCGTGTGTTGTAGATGCCTCCAAGTCTGGTAGCTGTGTTCACCATTTCTGGTGAACTCAAGTTTTCACTCTGCAAAAGAAAGCCACTTTACTTGCTTCAGGAAAAGAAAAGTATTTAAGTCTGCACCTGGTAATTATTATTTTTTCTGGCATTTGCAAACACTATTAAAGTATAACACTACATTTTTATGATATTGCTTGCAGGGTGTTTATGTAGTGTATATGGACTTGGAAAAGTTAGAATGTTGTACCTATACATTTAGAAGCGTAGGAAGAAGGAAATTCTTTGTTGGAAAATAGATGAATTGATTCAACGGGAAATGTCTTGAGGATAGAGTGAAGAAACTTGAGGATCAGTGATTTACTCTGAGTTGTTTTTTCGCAGCAATGCCTGATGCCAGAAACTTCCCAAAACCAGCAAGTTCCCCACTCCTTTCAGATTTCACTTTAGTTTATTGTCACATGTACCGAGGTACAGTGAAAAGCTTTTTGTTGCACGCTAACCAGTCAGCAGAAAGACATGTTTCTACGATTTTGGTCCGATATTTTCAATGAAGTGACAGGGGAATCACCCCAGTGATAATCTGGAATGATGGTGAAATACAATGTGTTAAATGATTGAATTTGAAAATGGAGATATGTTATTCCACAAAAGAAACAAAGTCAAGCAACCCATTACATAGAATATAGAACAGTACAACAGTGGAACAGGCCCTTTGGACCACAATGTTTGTGCCGAACATTATACCTAGCTGAACTGATCTCATCTGCCTGCACATGATCTATATCCCTCTATTCCCTGCATTTTCATGTGCCTTCTAAAAGCCTCTTAAACACCACAATTATATCTGCCTCCACCATCACCCTTGGCAATGCATTCCAGGCCCCCACCTGTGAAAAAAAACCTTGCCCCACACATCTCCATTAAACTCTCCCTCTCTCACCTTATAGTCATGTCCTATAGTGTTGGACCACCCTGGGAAAAGGTTCTGACTGACTAACCTATCTATGCCTCTCATATTTTTATCTATTTCTATCAAGTCTTCCCTTAACCTTCAATGTTCTAGAGATAACAATCCATGTCTATCCTCACCTCTTCCAATAGCTGAAACCCACTAACCCAGGCAGCATTCTGGCAAACCTCCTCATCACCCTCTCCAAAGCTTCCACATCTTCCTGTATGGGCGACCAGATCTGCACACTGGATCCTGTTATTTTGGAGGGACATTAAAAGATGCAAAAATGGCAGATTGGCTGCAATTCCAAAGACAGTCAATGAATGGTTCAGGTAAATCCCCATCATATTGCTGGACATTGGAGGTCAAGCATAATAATCTCCATCCACCCCACATGACAACATTCCTTTTCAATGACACCAAAATAATCAATCACCAAAAATATAAGACACCTCAAAAAATCTTTAGTATTAATTAAGATAGACACAAAAAGCTGGAGTAACTCAGTGGGACAGGCAGCATCTCTGGAGAGAAGGAATGGGTGATGTTTCAGGTTGAGACCCTTCTTCAGACTGATAGTATTAGTTACACATGCAAAATAAAATTCAACAAGATACGATAGAGCAATAAAATAAATGCTATTATGTTACCTCTTCGTTGTCAAGAATGACCTTTATTACAGCGGTGAATGTGATCAGCTTTTCATAGCTGTCTGGACTGACACTTCTGGAAGAGTATTGTATGTTTTTTTAAGTGACAGGATGAATCCACTCCTTGCAGGAGTCAAATGTTGTTATATTTAACTATACTTCAACTTCTATCTTGAATCATTTTACCAACTGTTTTTAACAAAATACAATTCAAATTAATTGTGAACATACCATATTATTTTTCTTAAAATGTAACCCGTGTCATTACATTGAAGTGTGGAGTGTCGGGTTGATGTTCAGCTCTACGCCTTCTATTGAAGGATCAGGAAAATGGCCTACTAGAATTAAAGGGTGAGAACTAATTGTCCCATTGCGATCTGCAATTCTGTTTGTCATCATTTTGATTGGTGCCTGGGCAAAGATGTGCAGAGCATGGGTCTGAATTGG
Organism: Rhinoraja longicauda; assembly: GCF_053455715.1. Taxonomy (NCBI): domain Eukaryota; kingdom Metazoa; phylum Chordata; class Chondrichthyes; order Rajiformes; family Arhynchobatidae; genus Rhinoraja; species Rhinoraja longicauda. The sequence continues at coordinate 17,708,766 of NC_135960.1, read as the reverse complement.
ATATGGCACAGTATTACAATCTGCTTGTTTTACAGGACCATTGATTCCTGATGCCCCTTTCAATGCATGGGTGAATGATCGGAAGAACTGGATACTGCAGGCTTGAAACAGTCAAATCCAGCTGCATTTTAAACCAGGAGATGATTAAAATTGGACAGCTGTAGGAGCTTCACTGAGAACATTCTGTCTCAAGTTGAGCAATTTTTTTTCTTTGCATTTCCTGGCACATCAAAGGATCTTTCAGAGAATATTTAGCTTCCTGCAAAATGTGAATAACACTTGGAAACAGGAACAGGCCCAGCTGGAACAATAGGTAGATGATCTTAAAGGACCTTCATTTATTGCTACAAGGAATCCAAGAAGACAGAATGGTTCTTACGATGTACAGGTCCAGAGTGAACTACTTGAAACTCAACCGGATACCGTGAAAGAGAAGACTATTTCTTGTGAGAGAATATGAGAGATAGGAGCAGCCACCCAGCAATGCAGTCTGGCAATGCAGTTAAGTCCTGGATGTCTGTGAATACCTGCTGCTAGAACAATATAATTTATGGCTAGTCTGTAAAATCTTGGTCTCTTAATATCCACATATAATGTGACCAGAATTAACAGCAATTGTAGGTGTGTGTGCTCACTTTCTAGGCTGATCACATAACACACACACCCGGTAGCAGCTTCAACACACTTCCATTCCATGAAAACGGCATTAAAAGTTAGTTATGGATTGACAAGCATCCCCTCCTGTAGTGGCTAACAATTCACTTTGGTACTTGCAATCCCTGTGTTGATTTGATATAATGTCAACTAGAACAATCTTCATACAGTTAATGGAGAGTTATTTGAAAATTATTCTGCAGGTTAGGCTGAGATGAAGTTAATTCTGGTACAACTTGCATAACTTTGGCAGGCAATACAAAGACCTACTTTTGCCAACTGATACATGTGCCTATCCACCACATGAAGAGGAGGATAAATGACTCCATTTATACCTCGCACTGCCTTGGCAAGGCCAGCAACATAATCAAGAACGAGTCACACCCTGGCCTCTCCATCTTCCCCCCTCTCCCATCAGGCAAAATGTATAGAATTTTGAAAATGCATACCTCCAGATTCAAGGACAGTTTCTTCTCAGCTGTTATCAGGCAACTGCATCATCCTACCACAAGCAGAGAGCAGTGCTGAACTACTATCTACCTCTTTGGTGTCCCTTCGACTATCCTTGATGGGACTTTGCTGGCTTTACCTTGCACTAAACGTCATTCCCTTATTATGTATCCATGCACTGTAAATGGATCGACTGTAATCATGTATAGTCTTTCTGCTTAAGGTAGACACAAAATGCTGGAGTAACTCAGTGGGACAGGCAGCATCTCTGGAGAGGAATGTGTGATATTTTGGGTCAAGACCCTTCTTCAGACCGCGTGGATTGCTGGCCAGTGCGGACTTGGTGGGCCGAAGAGCCTGGTTCCATGCTGTATCTCTATACTAAACTAAACTAAACTAAACTAAACTAAACTAAACTAAACTGCAAATGCTGGAATCTGGAGCATAACTGATATCTATTGAGAGTGCTTATGTACTTTATAGGCTTGAACTTTGCATCCCTAACTCGTCTATTATTATGTATACTGATTTACATATTCAAAGTTGAGATGGATTTATTTTTAATGTGTAAGGGAATCAAGGTTTATGGCAATAAGATAAGAAAGACTAAAGTTTTGAGATCCATCACAATCTTACTGAATGGTGGAACAGACTTGAGGGGCTAAATGGCGGCACAATGTTGAAGCTGGTGGAGCTGCTGCCTCACAGCTCCAGAAAGCCAGGTTTGAACCTGACAGTAGGCGCTATCTGTGGTAGTTTGCACATTCTCCCTGTGATTGCATTGGTTTCAGTTTTCTCCCACATCCCAAAGACGTGCATGTTTATAGTTTAATTGGCCTCTATAACTTGCCCCTTAGAGGGTGTTGAGTGTGGATGCAAAAGTGTGATAACAGAGAACTACTGTGAATGGATGATTGATGGTTGGGGTGGACTGGGTGGTCTGAAGGACCTGTTTCCATGCTGCATCTTTCAATTACTCAAATGGCCAGTTTTGGTTTTATTGTCTTTAGTTGTCCATCTGCTCTCTTATAAAGATTTGTTGGATATTTTTATTTTCATAAATATCATATTATTTTGAAGAAACAAATATTAGGGTCTCTGCCAGTCTTCAATATGTAAATTTGACATATGTGCACACATCTTTCATGTGCTTGTCTTTAACATGCTCATAGACTATTGGGAGAGACATACCCTAATTGATAACCAGCACCGCCCTCCTCAACCCAGTACACACTCCTTCCATTAGTTCTGGTTGTATTGTCATTCCTGTAAATAAAACTACAATACCATCAATCCTTCCCAGTAATGTTACCTTCCAACATTATTTACAGCAATAATGTGCACAATGTTTCCTTTCCTAAATGGAAAATGAGCTTTTAGTTGGGATATAGGTGCTGCTACAAAGGCCAGCATTTAGTGGCAACCCTGTGATTGTCCTTATGGTCAGCTGCCTTCCTGAATTGTTGCATTCCAAATGGTGACCATACTCTCACCTTGTTGCTGGTAAGGAGCTCCATGGTTTAGTGCTAGAAAAACTCAGGATATTTCCCCAACTCAGGTTGTTTTGTGATTTGGAAGATATAGAATATGTGTGTAAAACCTCTTCAAGTAGAACTGCTGTAGACCGATTAGCTGATAGAAGGCTGGGTGCATGTCTAGTATATAGACATTATTGAGTAAAATTGTTAGCTGTTTTGATGCAAGCCAGCAGGCATCATGACGCTAATGGGGCCTTATCTGTGCCACTGTTTTGATTCTTGGCAGACACCATTTTGGTTGATCTCTGTAGGGGCTGTGTTAGTGGATATGTACACTCAGCAGGCTTGAAGTACCTTTTTTTGTATGTTAGAATGCAACAGCATTAATTGCGTGTTATGTGATAGATGATTTCATGGTTGGATGAAGAGTGAATAAATGGCTTAAAAAATTATGCTTTGGTGTCTGATATCAATGTTCAAATCCAATACAGAGAAGTGAGTTAAAAACCTCCCTTTGTTTGCCACTTAGTACTTAATTTCAAGTACTTTGGCTTCTACCACACAATCAATCATAATTTTGTTCCCAATAGTAACAAACTGGGAAAATTTGGTAAGGCACCTGAAAATTTCTTAACAAAATGTAATATTCTCCAGATAATTAACCTGGCCCTTTTAGTAGGCATCATTGAAAGTAGGCATGCAGGTGCAGCAGGCAGTGAAGAAAGCGAATGGTATGTTGGCATTCATAGCGAGGGGATTTGAGTACAGGAGCAGGGAGGTTCTGCTGCAGTTGTACAGGGCATTGGTGAGACCACACCTGGAGTATTGCGTACAGTTTTGGTCTCCTAATCTGAGGAAAGACATTCTTGCCATAGAGGGAGTACAGAGAAGGTTCACCAGATTGATTCCTGGGATGGCAGGACTTTCATATGAAGAAAGACTGGATAGACTCGGCTTGTACTCGCTGGAATTTAGAAGATTGAGGGGGGATCTTATAGAAACTTTCAAAATTCTTAAGGGATTGGACAGGCTAGATGCAGGAAGATTGTTCCTGATGTTGGGGAAGTCCAGAACAAGGGGTCACAGTTTAAGGATAAGGGGGAAGTCTTTTAGGACCGAGATGAGAACGTTTTTTTTCACACAGAGAGTGGTGAATCTGTGGAATTCTCTGCCACAGAAGGTAGTTGAGGCCAGTTCATTGGCTATATTTAAGAGGGAGTTAGATGTGGCCCTTGTGGCTAAAGGGATCAGGGGGTATGGAGAGAAGGCAGGTACAGGATACTGAGTTGGATGATCAGCCATGATCATATTGAATGGCGGTGCAGGCTCGAAGGGCCGAATGGCCTACTCTTGCACCTATTTTCTATGTTTTCTATGTTTCTAGTTCCGTTTATCCCTCGACACACACTACCTGAATTATTACCAAGATGTTCTCTTTGTAACTTAGAGTGCCAGCATCCTCAGTAATATGGATTTGTAGTGCTGTTTGTTCACCAGCCTCTGCTCCAGCTATGTTCATCCAGGTGAAATTTATCCTTCACCAACCTCAGTTCCTGTCTGCCTCTTCTAAATTGTTCATCTCTACTTATTTTCATTTCCCTTCTTATTCCAATTTCTACCAAAAACACACTCTCACAATCTCACACCTTTCCTTGGCAAAAGGTTTCCAGCTTCAGGCTTATTGATTTGGGATTCCTATGAAATTCCACTCAATGTATTTTGGATCTACCTGCGATTAGTGATATCTCCAATATCTGCATTTCTCAATTTGCTGCTTTTTTCAGTCCACTGGAGGACGTTGGGGCTTGCTGGTGGCAATGTTGAGAAAAAAAACATTCTACAGGTGATTTGTGCTTGACAGCATTGGAAGACTGATTGGATTGGCAAAGTCTTGATTGTTTTTCAGGCATTCAAAGCATTGAGGGAGTGCAGCGTAGGTTCACCAGGTTAATTTCCTGGATGGCGGGACTGACATATGGTGAAAGAACGGGTCGACTGGGCTTGTGTTCACTGGAATTTAGAAGGATGAGAGGAGATCTGATAGAAACATATAAAATTCTTTAAGGATTGGACAGGCTGGATACAGGAAAAAAAAATCCCCATGTTGGGGAACATCACAGTCTGGTTTGGGAACAGCTCTGCCCAGGACAGTAAGGCCCTGCAGAGAGTAGTGCGTTCGGCAGAACGCACCATGGGAACTACACTCACCCCCCTGCAGGACCTATACATCAGGAGGTGTAGATCAAGAGCAAGTAAGATTATGAGGGACCCCTGCCACCCCAGCAATGGACTGTTCCAGCTGCTACGGTCAGGCAAGCGCCTCCGCAGTCACGCTGTGAAAACGGAGAGGATGAGACGGAGTTTCTTCCCACAGGCCATCAGGACTGTTAACTTTTATAACTCCAGGGACTAAATTTTGTCTTCTCTGTATTAACTTTAATTTATATGCTGTAACTGTAATTCTTTTTTGCACAATCCGCAGGCATTGCCACTTTCATTTCACTGTACATCGTGTATGTGTATGTGACAAATAAACTTGACTTGACGACTTGGGAGAGTCCAGAACCAGGGGTCACAGTTCAAGATTAAGTGGTAGGCCATTTAGGACTGAAATGAGGAAAAACTTTTTCACCCAGAGTTCTGAATCAGTGGAATTTTCTGCCACAGAAGGCAGTGGAGACCAATTCATTGGATGCTTTCAAGAGGGAGTTAAATTTAGCTCTTCGGGCTAAAGGAATCAAAGGGATATGGGGAAAAAGCAGGAACAGGGTACTGATTTTAGATGATCAGCCATTATCATATTGAATGTTGGTGCTAGCTCCAAGGGCAGAATGGCCTACTCCTGCACCTATTTTTCTATGTTTCTATGACAAAAGGGATTACAGAGTTGATTGCAATTTCCTATGCCTCATGCAAAAACTGAATCAGGTCATCATTAGTCAGATTGGGTGCCAATGTGAAACAAACTGGGGATTGATTTAGTATTGGAAATAAGCAACCAAGCCTATATTGCCTGAGGAAAAGTCTGAGGAATGTTCCCGGCACGAAATATCACCTATCTATGTTCTCCAGAGATGCTGCGTTACCCCAGCACTTTGTGTCATTTTTTGTAAACCAGCCACTGCAATTTCTTGTTTCTACCCAGCCGATATTGTGCAAGCATGAATATCTCTGTAGATCTGTGGCCACTTAAAGAGTGGCCTTCAAAAAGACCACTGGAGATTGTGGAGCAGGATGTCAGAAAAATTAATGAGCCACTGTTACTCCCAAACTATCCTGATCTAAACACCTTCTGTACTGCAGTGTTTTGTCTGGCTTTTGAGATAAGAAGTTCAGATATACATTATACTTCACATAATACTTCCTGTTTTGACCAGACTGTGGAGACATCTCAGGACATTGATGAAAGGCTAATGAGATGAAATATTAAGTCTTTCTCTCCTCATCTGCTGAATATGAATTATTGAAAAGATGTTTAGGCAGGTGTATGGATAGAACTGGTTTAGAGTTGGATATGAGCCAAACACAAAGGAGACTGGCGCACTACAGACACAAAGGAGACTGGCTCACTATAAAACCTGGGCAGCACTGATGAGTTGGGCCGAAAGGCCTGTTTCCATGCAGTATAGCTCTATGGCTCTAATTCTAGCCTGCTTTTATTTCAGGGAGAGGTGGAAACAGAACACTTCCCAAGGCTGCAGTTTGGAAAAGCCAAACAGTGGTGCACATCCTCTGAAATGATCTTGCTAACCTACTAAGAAGCAATTGACTACCAACAGAGAGGAGATCACAAAAGCAACAGTAGTGATAAAGTGATAGATGAAATGGAAGTCGAAGGTCTTTGAAGTTAGATGGAAGTCTATCTTTTGAAGTTTAAATTTTGGTACATTTTAAAATTAAGCCGCATTTGCCTGAACTGTGGTATGAATGTCATTGGCCATTAAGTTTATTTTCCTTGTATTTATTTATTTTTTCATAAGAAGTGGGCTCTTGACAACACCAGCATTTATTGTCCATCCCTATACTCCCCTGGCTCTCCTCTGAATGAGCTTCAGTATTTTAGGCTAGGGATGCCCTGCAGATGGAAGATAAGGAAACTAGTAAAATGGCAGGGTAATGCTGGCAAATGGTAGATAAAGAAATAAGGAAATTGTGTGTGCAAATGTATAAGTGTATTTTTTTTTAAGATCAGGGGGGATTTGGGAATGCCCACTCTTTTGTAAGAAATAGTGTTGTCTTTGAGAATGGCAAGTGATTATTATGTGTTTCCAATGTTATGTGTCTCCAATGGGAGGGTGAACACATGACTGAACAAGAATTCAAACAAGCCACCACCAACAATGTGAAACTAATAGCAGTTGCAACAAGCTAAAGTCAAAGGTAAAGTTCTGCCTTTACAACATTATTCCTTTTGATGTTTCATTGTCATATATCATGGAAATAGGCCCTTCAGCCCAACTTGGTCATGCTGACCAATATGCCCCATCTACATTAGTCCCATCTGCCCGTAATAGGTCCATATCCCTCTAAACCTTTCCTATTCATTTACCCGTCTAAATGTGTTGTAAATGTTGTTGTAGTGCCTGCCTCAATAACCTCCTCAGGCCACTCATTCCATAAACCCAAAATGTATGGAAAAAGTTGTCCCTTAGATTCCTATTAAATCTAAACCCGCTCACCTTAAACCTATGTCCTTTGGTTCTTGATTCCCCAACTCTGGGTAGTCTGGTAGTTTCTGTGGTGTCTGTCTGTGCCTGATATGTACCCAGTATCATTAAACAATAACGGCTTTGCTCACATTAAAGGTACATTGCATTTGTTCGGTCAATCATTTCACACGTTTTCTTTTAAACTCCACATTTTTAGCAAATTCCTCTTTATTGAAGATGGCTGGTCTGTCATTTTTAATTTTTATTGCTAGTACTAGAACTCCAGTCAAAGCCTAATTTTTATTTGAAACAATGATTACATTCAATTGTTCTTGGCAGTGATGCCATGGTTACACATTTGTATGATGGAATAACTGCCAGTCAAAATTGATTGCAGGGCAAATTAAATTTTCTGCTAAATTTGAGGTATCAATTCTGTCAAATGATATAGGTTAATTTCTAAGGTGTCAAAAATTAGCCTGACAAAACTAATCTGTGAACCTATTTCCTAAATCAACATTATACAATATGGCTTTTAACATTCTGGAGTTGATCAGTTCACTCTACCCAGGTTAACATATTTATCATGGTACCAACCTAACCCTAGCCCTAACCCTAATTCCTATGCAGTTTCTTTTTTGAGGAAATTATGAAACAAAATGTCCGAAATAGTTGATAGAACAAACTTAATAAATTGTGAATGGGGATGCAAGCATGGGAAAGGGTCTGGCTAAAGTAATGTAATGTGGGAAAATGTGTATTGGTTCAGTTTTGTTAGAAAAATAAATGGTGAAAGACTGCAGAGTTCTAAGATGGAGAGAGATCTGGGTGTCCTAAAGTATGATATGCAAAAAGCTAATGCACAGGATTAGTTTAGTTTAGTTGAGAGATACAGTTTGGAAACAGGCCCTTCGGCCCACCGAGTCTGCACCGACCAGCAATCCCCACACACTAACACTATCCTACACACACTAGGGACAATTTATAATTTGACCAAACCAATTAACCTACAAACCTGTACGTCTTTGGAGTGAGGGAGGAAACCGGAGCTCCCGTACAGATAGCATCCGTCTTTGGGATTAAACCCAGGTCCGTGGCGATGTAAGGCAGCAGCTCTACCACTGAAGCACCATGCCACTCCGAAGTGTAGGCACACGATTTGGAAAGCCAACAGAATTTTATGTCTGGAATGGCTAGTAGTCTTGTAAGGATGAGGTGGACAAGCTAGGCTTGTATCTGCTGTAGTTTAGAAGAGTGAAAGTTGTATGTGGAGGAGATGTTCTTTTTGTGGGAGACTCTGGAACCAAATCTAGGAGTTGCTTTTTATGCTGTTTCCATGAAGTGAAGGAACAACTTTGAGGCAACAGCAACTAACAAATTTGCAGTTAATGTTTGTAGATTACTAGCCGAGGCTGCAGGGATAATTTTTCAATTCTTTGTCAGAATAATTTATTGAAATCATCCACACACCCAGTAACAAGAAACAGTTCAGTGCGATTTAAAAGATGGTATCTTTAAAAGTATAGCATTCCCTTAGCACATCATGGTACATATGCTCAGATATCCAAAGTTAAATAGACAATAGACAATAGACAATAGGTGCAGGAGTAGGCCATTCAGCCCTTCGAGCCAGCACCGCCATTCAATGCGATCATGGCTGATCACTCTCAATCAGTACCCTGTTCCTGCCTTCTCCCCATACCTCCTCACTCCGCTATCCTTAAGAGCTCTATCCAGCTCTCTCTTGAAAGCATCCAATGAACTGGCCCCTACTGCCTTCTGAGGCAGAGAATTCCACACCGTCACCACTCTCTGACTGAAAAAGTTCTTCCTCATCTCCGTTCTAAATGGCCTACCCCTTGTTCTTAAACTGTGTCCCCTTGTTCTGGACTCCCCCAACATTGGGAACATGTTTCCTGCCTCTAATGTGTCCAATCCCCTAATTATCTTATACGTTTCAATAAGATCCCCCCTCATCCTTCTAAATTCCAGTGTATACAAGCCTAATTGCTCCAGCCTTTCAACATACGACAGTCCCGCCATTCCGGGAATTAACCTAGTGAACCTACGCTGCACGCCCTCAATAGCAAGAATATCCTTCCTCAAATTTGGAGACCAAAACTGCACACAGTACTCCAGGTGCGGTCTCACCAGGGCCCGGTACAACTGTAGAAGGACCTCTTTGCTCCTATACTCAACTCCTCTTGTTACGAAGGCCAACATTCCATTGGCTTTCTTCACTGCCTGCTGTACGTGCATGCTTCCTTTCAGTGACTGATGCACTAGGACACCCAGATCTCGTTGAACATCCCCTCTTCCTAACTTGACACCATTCAGATAATAATCTGCCTTTCTATTCTTACTTCCAAAGTGAATAACCTCGCACTTATCTACATTAAACTGCATCTGCCATGTATCCGCCCACTCGCACAACCTGTCCAAGTCACCCTGCAGCCTTATTGCATCTTCCTCACAATTCACACTACCCCCCAGCTTAGTATCATCTGCAAATCTGCTAATGGTACTTTTAATCCCTTTATCTAAGTCATTAATGTATATCGTAAATAGCTGGGGTCCCAGCACCGAACCTTGCGGTACCCCACTGGTCACTGCCTGCCATTCCGAAAGGGACCCATTTATCCCCACTCTTTGCTTTCTGTCTGTCAACCAATTTTCTATCCATGTCATTAAGTACTCAAGTACACAAACTTTTGCCTTAGAAAATGATCACTATAATGCAGCTCCATTATCATCTAGGATCAGTAACTTAATGAACTAAAAGCAACAGAAAGTTCAGAACTGTAACAGGAGGATGATTAAAAAATAAGACTTTTTTGTATAGTTTAGTTCAGAGGTACAGTGCGGAAACAGGCTCTTCAGTCCACTGGGTCCGCACCAATCAGCAATCCCTGCACACTAACACTATCCTACACATGCTAGGGACAATTTACAATTTTACCAAGCCAATTAACCTATTCTTACTTCCAAAGTGAATAATCTTTGGAGTGTTGAAGGAAACCGGAGAACCTAGAGAAAACCCACGCAGGTCACGGGGAGAACGTACAAACTCCATATAGACAAGGACCCCCATAGTCAGGATCGAACCCGGATCTTTGGCGCTGCGAGGCAGTACCTCTACTGCTGCATCACCATGCCAGCCTAATTCTAAAATGATTTCTAAAATATCTATTTTCCGAAGCCTGGTTTGACACCTCACAGTCTTGGCTGGAAAAAGTTTAAAAATCCTGAATCTCAAGTGCAATATTTTATGACCAAAAAATAAAAGGATTGGGCAGGTCAAGAGGACACTAAGTCTATTTTCCTCAGTGTTTTACCACCACAGATAGCATGTCATTTTCATCGATCGTAATTTATAACTTCTTGGTGTATTGATGTCCATTAAATTTTGATGTTACATTACAGTTTTAAATCACATTGTAGTTTCTCATATTTCACCTTATTAACATGGAAAAATTAAATGATGGCTCCACATTGTGAAGCCGCAACTTTGAGGGAGCAATAAATATTGTTAAGGATATTTGGATCATTTATTTGTCTTCAGTATCTGTCTATCTCATCGGATTGTCACAATGTGCCTGCCATGAGTGTAGTCGAATTGTAGACGCAGCCCCGGCCATCACACAAACCAACCTCCCTTCTATTGACTCCATTTATACCTCACTCTGCCTCGGCAAGGCCAGCAGCATAATCAAGGATGAGTTGCACCCTGGCCACTCCCTCGTCTCCCCTCTCCCATCAGGCAAAAGATATAGAAGTGTGAAAATGCACATCACCAGAATCAGGGACAGTTTCTTCCCAGCAGTTATCAGGCAACTGAATCATCCTACCACAACCAGAAAGCAGTGCTGAACTACTATCTACCTTTTTGGTGACCCTCGGACTATCGTTGATCAGACTTTGCTGGCATTACCTTGCACTAAACGTTATTCCCTTATCATGTACACTTGTATACAGTACACTGTAAATGGATCGATTGTAATCATGTATTGTCTTTCTGCTGGTTAGCACATGACAAAAACGTTTCACTGTACCTCGGTCGGTGCATGTGACAATAAACTAAACTGAAACTGAAACTGAGAAACTTGTGTTCATTATATTGGAGGCAGGGGATATGTCCGGGAGTTCTCATTATTCAGTGGGGAGAGTGGGCTATCAATGTATGGCAGCTAATTCCCTGGTGTTCAGAAAGTCGTTCCCACTTCCACGGTGGTCTGAGCAGCCTCCCCTGCTAACCTGGTTCGTCACAGTTATCCTTTTGTTTCCTTGGTTTACGAATTAGGAACATGAGACTTTCAGCCCTTCCGAAATTGAAACAAGTCAACTGTTCTTCTGAGAGTAGACGTTCATAATATTAAATTATCCTCTCGATCAATTATCACTCTTTGGAAAATCAATATTTCTTTTTCTATTGTTTTTAAATCAAACATACAAATCTGTAACTGTAAACAAAAAATAAAACGAATATCAACATACCAAGAAGTTAAAAGTTAAGATCAATAGTAATGGCACGCTGACCTAAACGATTGTAAAAAAAAAACTGAAGAGATTTAAAATATTATTGGCCTTTGCATTCCATCAACTTTGCTGGTCAATAAAGAGCTGCACTTAAAGTACAGTTTTATAAGAATTTACAATGCAGAACATAAATAGGGTAATGGCAAGCTTCAGAAAATGCAATAAATAGTTTGTGAATTACGTTATTTATGATCATTTTTAACAGTTCTGTGTCACTGCATAACTTTTTTCTGTAACATTGTTTTGAACCAGTTTGTGCTGCCGTGCATTAGAGTGTTGCCATTCCAATACTGAATAGTGAAATGAATCCGTTGCTGTATGTTGGTAGTTACTCATTTGCTCAGAAGGGTCACGACCCGAAACTTTGTGTCCAGAGATGCTGCCTGACCCGCTGAGTTACTCTAGCACTTTGTGTCTGTCTGCTGAGGCATTGGACGTAGTAGGTTCATGTATTGCTCTAGATTTACAAGCAAGGATAACTAAGTTGAAAAAAAAATACAAGGGAGAGTGTTAAGGGAGCGCTGCACCATCAAAAGTGCAGTCGCAAGGCTGACACGTCAAACTGCAATTCTGTGTACTATCTTCTGTGTAATTAAAGGATTCCAAAGCACTATTTTGAAAGGAACGGAAGGATTAACACCTGTCTAGCAGAAGATAAAAGCTTGAAAGCACATGCCTCCAGATTCAAGAACAGCTGTTTTCAGACTCGAGGACAGGCCATTCATATGTTGAGGATGTATTCTCGATCGTCTATTCTACCGCATTGTGTCCCCTGCACTTTGTTTTTAATCTGCATTTTCTCTATACCTATAACACTATATTCTGCACACTGTATATTTTCATTCACTCACTACCTGATGTATTCGCGTTTGGTTTGATTAATGTGCAAAACAAAGGTTTTCACTATATCTCAATACATGTGACAATAAACTAATATAATTCCTGTGCCAATAATTAACTGCCATCACTAACAATCAACGATTCTGGTGTTGACCTTCCAGCTGTCAATTAACGGGTCAGGCAGTACTGAAAGCCCAGATTATATTGAGAAATATTGGTACTTCCTTGCCAGCCTTTCTCTATGTAACTATTGGGGATTTTGGGACTGAATGTTTGGCACATGAAAGTCCTACGTTTTCTCGGAGAAAGGAATTTGTTGATGATTCTCAATGAGTCCAGGAGAGATATGTATGTCACATTCTGGTCCTCGAACTGACTAAAATGGGAGCAACATTTATCCCATATTTGCTAAACACATGTGATCAGCTGGTCAAGGTAATGGTTACCATGAGTGCAGATTGTTCATTAATGGATGGTGATATGATGGAACAGATACACAATGCAGTGCCTTTGCAAAGTAGCAAAGAATTAAACAAAGAAGGCAATATAATTCAACGTGAGCCCACCACCAGTCACATCTTCCTGTCCCCACCCATTTCCACTTTCTACAGAGACCACTCTCTCTGTGACTGCTTGGTTCATTCATCCCTTCCCACCCAACCCCCCCCTCCACCCCCCACCTCTCCCCAGGGACTTTAGGAAGGAAATTAGGAGACATTTCTTTTGTCGGAGGGTGGTGAATCTGTGGAATTCTGCCACAGAAGGCTGTGGAAGGCAAGTCAATGGATATTTTTAAGGCAGAGATAGATAGATTCTTGATTAGTATGAGTTTCAGGGGTTATGGGGAGAAGGCAGGAGAATGGAGTTGATGGGGAGAGTTAAATCAGCCATGATTGAAAGGCAGCATAGACTTGATAGGCCAAATGGCCCATTTCTGCTCCTATCGCATGAACTTATGAAACTCTGCTACTTTCTCATCCTTCATACCCTTATCTCCCTTCCTTGAGTCCCCCATCTCCTTTCCCCCATCCCCTCTTCCCTCCACCCCCAGTCCCATTCCATCCATGTCCTTCACTCTGGCTTTACACTGCATGTCACTCCTCTGGTTAACTGACAGCCTTTTGTTTCCTATTTACTTCTTGCCTTTGTCACCTGACCTTCTGCCCATCAAACCCCCCTCATCTGCATCCACATATTACTTCTCTCCAAAGATGCTTTCTGACCCGCTGTGTTACTCCAGCATTTTGTGTCTCTCTTCAGTGTACACCAGCATTTGTCGTTCCTTCTTACACATTCCTCTGCAGATCACTTGACAGGCTTTGACCCCACCTCTCTTTTCCAGTTTTCTCCCCCCTACTTTATCAGTCTGAAGTAGGGTTCTGACCCCTAAACGCCACCTGTCCATTCCCTCCCTGCCTGACCCACTGAGTTCCTCCAGCACTTTGTGTTTTGTTCAAGTTCTAGTATTTGCAGTCTCTTGTGCCTCCAAGACAATAATGTTGTCGTTGGTAGAGTTGAATATGGATGAAACATTTCTGGACAGAGTCTCTTTGATGCCATTAGACTTAAATATTGATAACATTTAAAGTATATAAAACTTCAATAATTTGGCTACTTCGGGATTTTGGTGGTGCCAAGCTGGCAGATATTTTGAATGATTTAATTATACTTGTATCGATACCTCAACATATTTTCATTCACTTATTTTTAGATATTGCACAGTAGTGTAATAAATTTTTCAGTAAACGAGGTAAATTTAAATGGAGCGTGGGAAATGGAGCCTGACTGCATTTAAAAATAGCATGGGAAAGGAGCCCAGGTGAGTATATAAGGACTGTTGGAAGAAAGAGCCTGGAAAGTATGTTAGGAATGTGGGAATTGGGCCCAGAAGAATTAATAAGGAGTATGGGAAACAGAGCCTTGGAAGGCTCTTAAGAAGTATCAGAAACAGGGGCCTAGTGAATTTAAAATGACCACAGGAAACAGAACCAGGCGAATTAAATGCCAATCCTTTGGGATTTCCAAATGATCAGTAGATTGTTTGATTTTTAATATCGGTGTTTACTTGTTTAGAGATGCAGCACGGCAACAGGCCCTTCAGCCCACCGAGTCTGCACCATCCAGCGATTCCCACAAATTAACACTATACTACACACGAGGGACAATTTACACTTAGACTGAGCCAATTAACCTACAAACCTGAAAGGCTGTGGAGTGTGGGAAGAATCCGAAGATCTCGGTGAATATCCATGCGGTCACAGCGAGAACATACGAACTCAGTACTGACAAGCACTCGTAGACGGGATCGAATCCGGGTCTCCGGCGCTGCAAGCGCTGTAAGGCAGCACGCCTACTGTTGCGCCACCGTGTTGCTCGTACCATTGCCGGTAGCTAATGGTATGCATGGATTTATTTCTTGTTTCAGGGGGAAGCAGTGCATTATATTTCAACAGTTCAACAGAGCTTTATTTGTCATTCGGCACCAAGGTACCGAACGAAACTACATAGCAGTCACACAAGCCACATAACCCCAACACAAACGTCCATCACAGTGACTCCAAACACCCCCTCACTGTGATAGAGGCAACAAAACTTCCACTCTCTTCCCTACACCCACGGACAGACAGCTAGTCCCCGACCGACCCGCACAGTCCCCGCAAGGGGGTGGAAGTCCCCGCGGCCGAGTCGCACCGGGCGCTGAAACGTCTCGCGGCCGAGCCGGGCGATGGAAGGCCCCGCGACCGAGCCTTGCGCAGCTAAGTCCCACGGCCGAGCCGCACCGGGCGATGTTAAGTCCAACGGCCGAGCCGCACCAGCGATGAAAAGTCCCGCGGCCGAGCCGCACCAGCGATGTAAAGCCCCGCGGCCGAGCCGCACCGGGCGATGTTAAGTCCCACGGCCGAGCCGCACCAGCGATGAAAAGTCCCGCGGCTGAGCCGCACCAGCGATGTAAAGCCCCGTGGCTGAGCCGCACCGGGCGATGTTAAGTCCCGCGGCCGAGCCGCACCAGCGATGAAAAGTCCCGCGGCTGAACTGCACCGGGCGATGTTAAGCCCCGCGGCCGAGCCGCACCGGGCGATGTTAGGCCCCGCGGCCGAGCCGCACCGGGCACTGTTAAGTCCAGTGGCCGAGCCGCACCAGCGATGTAAAGTCCCGCGGCCGAGCCACACCGGGCGATGAAAAGTCCCGCGGCCGAGCCGCACCGGGCACTATTAAGTCCAGCGGCCGAGCCGCACCGGGCGATGTTAGGCCCCGCGGCCGAGCCGCACCCCGCGCCGTGAGGAAGAGACCTAAAAGAGAAAGGTTTCACCCACCCCCCCGCCACCCCCCCACCCACACCACCACCCCCCACACATACACAACCAAAAAAAAAAAAAAACCATCCCAACACCAACACACAACAAAAAAAAAAGGAAAAAAGATGAACAGACTGCTAGCGAGCCGCAGCCGTTAGGTGCCGCCACTTCCACTTGTGTGGAAATTTAAGAACTTTGTGTATCATGTGGTAAGACGTTTCATACACCCAGCACTGTTCTTAATTGAGAATTACCTGCTTTCAATATGCAATATCTTTTTGGTAACTTCACTCTTGTTACTTGAAGATGAACAGTAAATGTGTGCAGACATTACAATGTAGACTACTCGGCGCAACGGTATAGTTGCTGTCTTACAGCAGGTTTGATCATGACTATGGGTGCTGTCTGAATGGAATTTGTATGTTCTCCCCTTGACCTGCAGTGGGTTTTCTCTGGCAAGCTCTGGTTTCCTCCCACATTCCAATGACATACAGGTTTGAAGGCTAATTGGCTTGGTGTAAATGTAAACTGTCCCTGGTATGTATGGGATAGTGTTAGTGTGCGGGGATCGCTGGTCGGTGGGTCAAAGGGCCTGTTTCCGTGATGTATCTAAAAAATAAACTAAACAATTCCATGTTTTTTAACAGAACATGCTTGACATTTTTATCTTTAAGAATGATTACTCCGTCCTCAGTTTAGAAACAATGCTTTATAAATGCACTCTTTCTTTCTTTCTTCTACATTATTTATCAAAGGGATCTACAGGGACTGGCACTTCAAGAAGGCAGCTAATATCATCAAAGACCCATACCACCCAGTCTAATTCACATCTCACTGCTACCATTGAGAAGAAGATACAGGTGCTGGAGAAGCGTTACCTCCAGGTTCAAGAACATCTTATGATTAGCCATCAGGCTCTTGAACCACCCAACGCAACCCTAACCACAACCCTACTTCAGCATCAAGCTACTCTGGAACTTGCACTAAGGTTGCACCATGTGCTTAGGCCTGCATTACCATGGACACGTTTATCTAGAATAACTGATAATTTATTGTATATTTACTTGCTGCATTGTTGCATTTAATGTAAAGCTGCAGCAAGTAAGCATTTCATTGTTCTGTTCTTGGTGCATTTGAGAATTAAAATTTGATTCCATTGATTTATGCTGAACTTCACATGCTGGTATGTAATGCTTTACTGAATGGATTTCAGTAATTGTATAAATGGGAAAGATAGCATGATGCCAAGAAATATTGTGTGGACATTTGCTGATTGAATGTTGGAGATTTATTCTCCTTGAAAGATTGGTGCAATTTATGATCCCATGAGCTTGTAGCTGTCTCTTCAATAAGAATTAATAGTGGCTTCATACCAATATTAAAGATCTCATCTCAGTTGAGATTGGGTTAGAATCAACATCCTCCAACAGAAATGGTTCAAAGGAAAGCAGAAGCTTGGCTATGATGAAATTACAATAGTCTTATGGCTTT
Organism: Rhinoraja longicauda; assembly: GCF_053455715.1. Classification (NCBI taxonomy): domain Eukaryota; kingdom Metazoa; phylum Chordata; class Chondrichthyes; order Rajiformes; family Arhynchobatidae; genus Rhinoraja; species Rhinoraja longicauda. The sequence goes on along the minus strand of NC_135960.1, from coordinate 17,691,372 downwards.
AATAAAGCGAAATATTGCAGGACTTTATTATATCAGAGCATATATTTCTGAATATGATACAAGATGCAAATACCTCTGTGGAGCTGGACTGGTTTTGTTGGCCTAGCAACCAAGACCTCATGAGTTCAAATCCCAACCTGGCAAATTGTGAAGTTGTGTACTATAATCCTAACTCCTGTGCTAGGACCAGGTCAAATTATCACAAGAACATATTCATGTTTTAAAAATCCCACTGGTTTACAATTTTTCTTTAGGTAAGGTAACTTTCTCCAGCTTACAGATGCCTGCCATTGCAGATAATGTGGTTAACTCTTAGCATTCAGAGAGGCAGCATCCCAAACTTCCATCTTGTTAAGGTAGTTAGATTTGTGCTTAAACAGTCTTACTCATGTCACTCATATTCTGATAATTAAACAGAACCATAATATCAGTGAACTCCGATCATTTATAGTTAGTTAAGAAGGAACTGCAGATGCTGGTTTACACTGAAGATAGGCACAAAATGCTGGAGTAACTCAACGGGACAGATAGCATCTCTGTCGAGAGGATCTCAGGTCATCTCAGCATCTCAGTTCGAGACCTTTCTTCAGGGGTTTGAATATTTGAATATCTGAAGAAGGGTCTCGACCCAAAACGTCATCCATTCCTTCTATCCAGAGACGCTGCCTGTCCCGCTGAGGTATTCCAGCATTTTGTGTCCATCTTCATTTATAGTTGTATTCTGTGACAATATGAATGTAGCTCAATTTTTTTTCAGACTTTTTTAAGATAGCAACATTAACAACATGATAGAATATTTCAGACTTATTTTCTTCGCATTTCTTTAGTTGTTTTATTCTTCAAATATTTTTCTATTCTTTTTATCATGGTGATAATGCCAACTTGATCACATGGACAAGGTGGGCCAAAGGGCCTTGTTCCATGCTGTACAGCACTATGACACTATGAGTAGCTTATAAAAAGTTCATTTTTAAAAAGGCGCATTTTTACGTGGATATTACATTTACTGGACAAATACAATGTTGCCTCTATAAAAAAAAGGGATTTGAGGAGAATTAATTATTCTTAAACAGAAAATGATTGATATTTGGAACTTACTGTCATGGAGGTGGTGGTGTAAGAGGCATTTAGAACGACACCTAAAATAGGCAAGGCAAAGAATTATCAAGACACCATGCAGGCAAATGGGATTAGTGTAAGAAGGGCAAAAAGGTCAGCATCGGTGTGTTGGACCAAAGGGCAATTCCAATGTTGTATGCTTTTATGTTTATGTTACAGGTCAGTTTCAGTGACAGCCTTCATGGGATGTTGACGTTGGGAGATATTGTGACAGAAATGCCTTTGGAAATTTAGTGGTGGCAGGTTGGGAATGGGTAGTTGGTAAGATTCTCTCTTGTTGGATATGGTTATTGTTTGGCACCCTTGTGATATGAATTTGAGTTTAGTCTAGCTTGGTTTAGAGATACAGCATGAAAACAGGCACTTCATCCCAATGAGTCCACGCTGACCATTGATCACCTGTTCGCATTAGTTCTACGTTATCCCACGTTCCGCATCCACTTCCGACACATTAGGGGCAATTTACAGAAGCCAATAAACCTAAAATATCTGCATATCTTTGGGATGTGAGAGAAAAATGGGACACCCAGAGAAAACCCAGCAAGCACAAGGAGAATGTGCAAACTCCAGATAGACAGTACCACAGGTTAAGATCAAACCCAGGACTCGGGCACTGTAAGGCAAACTTACTAGCTCATTTTTAGCAAAACCTGTATATAATCTGGATTTCATAACATAGGCCTGATACTTTAATTGTGAAAGGAGTATTGCCCAGGGATTTATGATAAGATTTAACACTCTCTGGTATAAAGTCCTATTTCTCTGTTGTTACAGTGATACAGAGGACATCTGTAGGTCTAGGTTCATGTTAGGATGAGAGTGTTCGATTCACTGACCACAAAATAAATACAAATGTCGTTAAAGCCATAGTACTATGATATTTGTATAAAATATTTGAACTAGCCATAACCACATCTTATTTGACTTCAACACAAAAGTAACATCGATACAGTAACACCAGATAGGTGATGTCTGATAAACATATAAGCTAAATGAAATGTAAATTGCTGGAGTAACTCAGCAGGTCAGATAGTATCTTTTTTTTAGAAATCCAGCACGGAAACAGGCTCTTCAGCCCACCGAGTCCCACCGACCAGCGATTTCTGCACATTAACGCTATCTATACACATTAGAGATAATTTACACATGCACCAAGCCAATTAACCTACATACCTGTATGTCTTTGGCGTATGGGAGGAAATTGAAGATCTCGGAGAAAACCCACGAGGTCACGGAAGAACGTACAAATTCCGTACAGACAGCACCCGTAGTTGGGATCGAACCCGGGTCTCCGGCACTGCAAGCGCTGTAAGGCAGCAACTCTATCGCTGTGCCACTGTGCCGTCTATGGAGAACATGGCTAGGTAATGTTTCAGACCAGCATCTACATTTTCTTGTTACAATAAAACAAATGGACTGGAATCGTATTTTAATATTACACGTCTCTATAATCAAATCAAATAATTTAACACACCACAATAATGAAGCTTAATTCACTGCAAAAGCATATTGTGTATTTATTAGGATCTATGTCGAATCTTTTGCTGTTCTACATATTGGGCAGTCCTTTGAAAGCACTTTGCACATTAAAAATTGCAACGTGATCTATAGTGAAAGGTGGTGAAAGGGTTAATCATCTCTGCAGTAACTCACAGATGATTATGGCCAGGTCTTAATTGTAAATAAAGAATACCTGGGGAAAAAAATTGCCAACATTGTTCATCCTAATTTGCAAACAGATTTGTTGCTCTGTTTCTAGTCTGTCTTGTACGAGCAAGGCTAACATTCCACATCAGGGTTAGTTTAGGCAAGGAACAGGACATGATTGGTCATGGGAGAATATAGGCAGAAAGTTACACATTTCCTATGATGTAAAAGTAAATTATACCACGGCATGAGTGATTACACTGGAGAATATGAGGCTATGGAGAATAATAAAAATCAGCCCGGACTAATTTCCTTTGAACAACTGAGCACATATAGGTCATTATTTCCTGTAATCCACAGGCTTTAGTGCATGGGTCTCTGTTCTGAGCCAAAAAAACAATGAAAAAAAAAGAAACAACAGACTTTGGAGAGGCCGAAGGTCAACTTTCTATTTAAAGAATGAAACTTTAGAGCCTTTTTTTTCAATTGGGAATACAGCAAAATCGTTCAGAATCAGAATTTAGATATATATTGACAGAAAATACCAGGTTCTAAGAGGTTGAAAATGCCAGATGAAGTGCTCTTGCAGAGTGTAATTTGATAATTAGTCTTAGCGTCTACTGTATGTTTTACTTCGTGCAGATGGCTCCGGGGAAGAAGCTAATGAAAGAGTGGGGACAGGAGAGATCTTTATTCCAAAGCTCCGCCTCCACATAGGTCACTGAAATTAATTTGTCTGCATCCTGGACAGGACTTGGGGGGGGGGGGGGGGGGGGGGGAAAGAAAGAGGCTGCTTGGGATCTTAGAATGGAATGCAAAGGGGCATGGGAATCAAAGAGTCACAGTGGTCACCAGAGCAGTCTTGGCTGAGTTTAAAACGAGACAGCACCATCAAAACCTCAAACTACAGTAAATTGGTGCCCATATCAGGCTACCTATCTGCGGCAGTCTGTGCGATCGGCTGAGAAAAAGTGTGTGGGTTTGAGACAATGCCTGAAGCAGTGCAGTGGAGTAGAGTGGCCGCATGCCTCTCTACTTCCACTGCTATTAAGTGACCTCAGCAACAATCAAGTGTACTGTTACAGTTCATTTCAATAATTAAACAGTTCAGGGATGTCAGTGCTTTACACTGACTGTCAATAAGGCAACCCTAGGCCACAAATTATTCTCATACAAGATTTAGTAAGGTAGGTTAAATTCCTGAAAGCTAAATTACAGGAACATAAATGCTTGGATTTGCTTGTTAAAGTGTTATTAAAGAATTTTTTATATGCCATTTCCCCACATTCAGCTGAACCACTGTGAACTTAGAGGGTAATGGTTATTTTATTTATGAAATAATAATTGACTCGAAAGCTTTTCTGTTTCGTAACCCAAGAAATTAAAATGCTGCCTTTGTCTGTGACATACCCAGTCCTCCCACAGTTAAAACATTTGGGATCAACATTTCCCATTCAAAGTAGGTATTCAAAAGCTCTCCTGAAAAGATTTAAAATATATTTGCCTAAAAATTAAAAGGCACATTTTAGATATGCTAAGCAACTAGTTAGTGAATGCCTTGATCATGAACACACCATAGGTCCCATAAGTTCTAGGAGCAGAATTAGGCCATTCGGTCCATCAAGTCTGCTCCTCCATTCAATCATGGCTGATCTTTCTTTCCCTCGCAACCCCATTCTTCTGCCTTTTCCCCATAACCCCTGACACCCTTACTAATCAAGAATCTGTCAATCTTCGCCTTAAAAATATCCATTGACTTCTTCCATCAACAGTGGTCAGTAGTGTCCAAGATCCACGATGCCATGTACAACTGAAAAGGCCTTGCATTTTTGAAGACCATTCCTTAAAACGCCTCACCATTGTGGAGAGTGGAAAGAAAACTATGAAATCGACTTTAAGCTTTACTTTAGACTCTAAAGTGCAAAATCAGGCTCTTCGGCCCACTGAGTCCACACCAACCAGCAACCACCTTGTACACTAACACTATCCTGCACACTAGGGACAATTTACAATTTTACTGAAGCCAATTAACCTACAATCCTGCATGTCTTTGGAGAGTGGGAGGAAACCAGAGTACCCAGAGGAAACCCACACAGTCACACGGAGAAAGTACAAACTCCGCACAGACAGCAACTGTAGTCAGGATCGAACCCGGATCTCTGGCACTGTAAGGCAGCAGCTCGACCGAAGCACCACTGTGCCACCCTCTGGAATACAACTGGGGTACTTTGAGGGGATTTAGAGGGACAGATGATTCTGATGTGTTAGTGGGAGATTGGAATAGGAGCAGATAACTGGGATCAGATTAGAGAGGGATCCTCATTGAAACAGTGGGTGTCGGGATTTATCCAGAATCAATTGAGGTTGAGGGGTCACTGGGAGGTTTGACAAAGAATGGATCAGTTGGTGGGATTGAAATCAGATAATGTGTGCTTGATATTTGTGTGGAAGATGGGCAGGCATAATTGTGGTAAGGAAGAGACCTTATAAGCAAATTAGCGAGTGAAGAGAATTAGGAGAATCTACATCCTTGGTGACCCTCGGACAATCCTTGATTGGAATATGTTGGCTTTACCGTGCACTAAACGGTTATTCCCTTATCATGCATCTATACACTGTAAATGGCTTGATTATAATCATGTATTGTCTTTCTCCTGACTGGATAGCGCACAACAAAAGCATTTCACTGTACCTTGGTACACATAATAAGAAACTAAACTGTAAACTGTAAGTTGGCAGATTGGTGGTTGGTTGGATGCTGGGAAAGAGTCATGAACTAATATAAGGTGGGTATTTCTACCTTGTTCAAAAAGGGACTGAGGGAGAAATGGTGAAGTAAAATGAAACTCACCGGAGCTGTGATCCTAGCATAGGACTCCATGAGCAGTGACTCGTTGAGGAAACCTTCATTAAACAACAGTCAAGCAGATCTCGTGAGTGCGGCTAATCTTGGATTTGGCCGAGAGGCGCAACTCATCTTTATATGATCCTGTAAGATGTAATTAGGCTTGTGTTGGATGTTGCTGGATACTTCTTTGCACATTGGCCCTCTGTTTGCATTAAGATATTAGACTCATGGAGGATCCCAAAAAATGCAGACTTTGTGCAGATTACAATTAAGCCCCGAGAGATAAGTACATATTACTTTTTCAATTAAACCAAATGGCTCAGCAGACAACTCTCTAAGAATTTGGTCAGACCATATTTGAAGCATTGCCTGCAGTTCTTGACACCCCATTACAGAAATCATGTGAAGGCTTTGGAATAATTTCAGAAGAAGCTTACCAGAATACTGTCTGGTTTGAAGGGTAAATGGGAGGTTGGACAGACTTGGATAGTTTTATCTAGTATGTCAGTGGCTGAGGTGAGATTTGATAGAAGTATATAATATTATGAGATGCATAGGTAGGATAGTCAGAACCTTTTTCTCAAGGTGGAAACATCAAAGACTAGAGAGCATGGCTTTAAGGTGAGAGGGGAAAGGTTCAAAAGAGATGTGCAGGACTATTTTTTTTACATAGTGGGTGTTGAGTGCCTGGAAGTTGTTGCCAGGGATGATAGTGGAGGCAGATATAATAGGCTTTTAGATAGGCACATGCAGGGAATGGAGCGGTATGGATTGTGTGCAGGCAGTTGAGGTTAGTTGATCTTGGCATTTTGTCTGGCATGGACATTGAGAGCCGAAGGGCCTGCACTTTTCATAAATGCATAAGTTCTTGGAACAGAATTGGACCATTCGGCCCATTAAGTCTATTTCACCATTCAATCATGGCTGAACTATCTTTCCTTCACAATCCCTTTCTCCTTCCTTCTCCCCATAACCCCTGACACCCTTACTAATCAAGAATCAATCAATGGCCTTCTGTGGCAATGAATTCCACAGATTCACCACACTCTGACTCCATGTTTTATGTTTTATATAACAAGTATGGCATGACATCATTTAATTTCCAGGCAATTATAATTTTCTTTCACTTCCAGTGGGAATTATTAACAATTCTGCCCTTGGGAACAGTGGGGTTGTGGCACAGAAATGGATGCTTACTTAAAGAATTGTGAAGTTTGGTATTAACCCAACACTGCCAGAGGGAATTGGACATATTTGGTTATATTACAACTGTTTCTGAAGAGACTTTAGCTGGATGTGCTGCTGAAAATACATATAAAATTCAAGAGATTAAATGAGATGCGGCAATTTATTTGATGAATCCTTCCAAAGTTTGTTGCGTCAATATAGCCCACGTGACAATGACATCATTAATGATACAATTAACATATTGATACACTGCTCCCCCTTTACTGTTAGAAATGAAAAAAAGGAAGAAAAACAGGAAACAGTTACATTAAACCCCATATGCATAAAAATCTGCCGCTATTATTCACTGCCACGGAACGCTGTGGAGGCCAAGTCAATGGATAGATAGATTCTAAATTTGTTCGGGTGTCAGGAGAAGGAAGGAGAATGGGGTTAAGGGAGAATGGTAGACCATCCATGATTGAATGACGGAGTAGACTTGATGGGCCGAATGACCTAATTCTGTTGCTATCACTTATGAACTTACTCAAAACATTTTATTATTATTCAATGCAAATATTGTTTAAAATGATTTAGTTAAGAGTTTAACAAGGATCAATATAAGAGATTATTGGGAAACTGACAGCATGATGTGTGTACATCAAAGAGTTCACCTTGTGAAACATACTCTGGTATACACCAGATAATTGGAATCATCTGTATCTTCTTTTCCAATGCAATTTATCTGTATTTCCATACCTCAAACATCAATTGCTTAGTTGAAGCTTTCTGAATTGCATTGTCACTTATATTTTGCTTGTTCTTCACATCAATACCCCACATAGAGTATTTGAACATGGCATTCCATGTTTTCTTTTACTGATTTCATATCTACTACCCTGTAATAAATTAAATAAGTTCTAAGGAGTTTATTCACAGACCTAAGATCAATGGAAATACTTCTCTACAGCAGGTGGTAAATATACTGGTCTGCAATTTCCAGCTTACCATTGAGTAGAACTGTACAGGAGCGAGCATCCATATGTCTGTGCCAACCATGACACCAGTCTAACTAATCCCATCTACATGGTCTCTATCCTTTTATTCCCTGACTTTTCATGTGTTTGTCTAAATACCTCAAAATTTGTTATCATATTGCTTCTACCACCAACTTTGGCAGCGCTTTCCAAGTACTTTACCACCCCTGTATATAAAAAAAGAAATGCCTCACAAAATGTACAAAGAACTGTAAAAACTGGTCAACACACAATTGCAAAATTCCTTTAAGCTTTCCCACCTCACCTTAAAGCTCTCCACTCTAGTTTTTGACAATTACACCCAGAGAAAAAATAATTGTCTATCTACTCAATGTCTCTCATAATTTTATATACTGCTATCAGGTCACCCCTCATCTTCCGCCTCCTTTGATAGCCAACAATATTGATGGTTTGAATTTCTGTAGAGTGTAATATCAACGCGAGTACACACTGCAATTCCTACTACGGTTACATACTTAGATCTTTAACTAACATAACCTATCTGAGAAGCATTGAATAACACTTTATAATGGGTACTTTGCATTGAACTTATCCCATGCTGTACCTGTCCTTCTTTGCATTTTGATGTGATAGTGTGGAGAAATCTAAACTTCCTGCTGAGCTTGACATCCTGCTCTATTATTCAAAACTTCTATATTCTTCTATATAGAACTAAGGAACTTCTATCTAGTTCTACAGTATATTGTTCTGTCCAAGTTCTTTTGGATGATTGAAAGACACAGCATTAAACAGGCCTTTTGGCCCACTGAATCCATACTGACCATCGATCACTGTTCAAACTCGTTCAATGGTGTCCACTTTCATGTCCACTACCTACACATTAGGGGCAATTTTCAGCTGGAGAGTTAAGGATTGTGAAGTTACGGAAGTATGGAGATTTTAAAATAATGCTGATGCTGGAATAAAAGCCAGAGTGGGTCATCGGTGAACATAAGGGTGATGGCTGAAATGAGCCAAATCAAATTAAAACATGGACAAGAGCTTTGGATAATCTCATTTCTAATGGGAGTATTGCGGTAATGAAATCTGCAGGTAACAAACTAACTCAGAACTTAAAGAAAATATTTTAGATTTAGTCAAAAGGAGAACTGGTTTCAACAACAAATTTCCAGCACATCACGGGGGGATGGAGTTAGGCCACAGACTCCAGAAATAAAAGCATGGGCATGAGAAGAGAACCCATTGTGGGTGATTAATTGCATAGAAAAAGATGGTTAAGAATGTAATCAGATAAACATGGTTCCACCATGCTGGGTAATAACAAAGAGGTAATGGAGAAGCATGGTTTAATCAACCCTACCCAATGATCCAGAGAGCAATGATGATGAAGACCAGGTTGTCAGTGAAACAAATCCATAGGCTATCATGAATGACTTCAATGAAAGTTATTTCATTATTGTGCCGCGGACGTAAATCTGATTAGAGGGAGACCCTGCAGTGCTACTTGACGAAGATCTACTTGAAATGCACTTGACTTTAATAATAACCAATGTGCTTCACTGTGTATGTTCAATTCATCTGTTCTAGATATACTCAGATGATGCTTTAAGTGGTTAAGAACTCCATTCACATCGTGTGATTTTACTAATGGATCACTGGCAGCAATTTGTGAATGAATACAGCAGATACCCTCATAATACACAAACCTATTATGGAGCTTTTTAAAAAAAATGAACATTGACCCCTCCAGTTTTGTACTCTTTCGAATGCCTACTTGTCAAAGATAGAGTTCCTCTATCTGATAATACAATGAGTCTGCCCAATGTGAATCCCTCTATTTATATGGAAGAGTTTAGATTTTAAAGTGAGAGTTTTCACTGCATACATAACCCTCACCAGGGTCAACAAGGACATTTTTATTAGACTTCCCTCAGAATAAATCCTCACAGAAACTATTGAGGAAGTGAAATTAAGTGCTTGTTGGAAGTGTGAAGTTCTACCTGTCACTGGGTGCTATCTCTTCCACCAAGAACACTATTGCTTTGAATGTCTTTGTTCGAGAATCATGACATTAGCACACTTCAGCAGGTCATTCATACTGATGGTTCACAACTCAGATGGGACAAAATGTTTGAGACGATTAATGTGCAAAGATTGGGAGTAAACAAAAACAGTCCAGGAGATGTTCACGATGATTGAGGATTATGATATACCAATTGCCAAGTGTTCACATTCATTTAGGAAAGCCAGTTAGTTTATATGTTGGCTTTTTATCTCACACAGGTGGCCAACATATGGCTTACCTGAGTGCACATGACAATAATAAACCAATACCACTATATATTATGATTGGCTTATTAAAGGTTCAAAGGTTTCAAAGGTCTTTTAATGTCACGTGTGCAAATTAGGGTACAGTGATATTCGAATTACCATACAGACATACTAAAAAAAAGCAACAAGACACATAACTACATAAAAGTTAACATAAACATCCACCACAGCAGATTCCCCACATTCCTCACTGTGATGGAAGACAATAAAGTCCAATCTTCTTCCCTCTTTATTACTGTCTTATATACCAAGATACAATGAAAAAAAAATGTTTGTGTACTATCCAATTAAATGAAATAATACTATCCATGAATGAAATCAAGCAATACACAAGTACAACAGTTAGATCAAAGAGGAAAATACCAGAGTGCAGAATATAGTTCTATGATGTTTCAGTCATCAACATATATTTCTTCTGTATCTTTTAACAGGGAAAGGCTACACAAAACAAACTTGAAGACATTTGGGCAGAGAAAGTAATTTCATTTCTATTCAGAAATTCTGTCATGGCCAATTCCAAGGTTCTTCTGGTGGCAGTGAGGTAAAGTGAGTTTAATTGTTTTCTCAAAGGCTAAGATCAATATAGTTTTGCTTTATTGTCATATACACCTGGGCACAATTAAATTCCTTGTTAGAACACAGCTCATGGAGTATATAATATAAATGGCAATCATAGGAGCAGCAATAAATATAAAGCTGAATGCAAAACAGCAAAACGGTGCAAAGAATGTAGTGCAATGCAAAGTAGTGGAATAAAAAGCAATGTGCAATAACTCGCTGAGGCAAACTTAAGAGAACAAATACTGGCAGCATCTCCAGGAACAGGATGTGAAAGAGAAGATTGCTTGAGGAGTCTGATAGCTGTGGGCAAGAAGCTGTTCTGAAGGCAGGATATCTAGGGTATCAAGCTCCTGTATCTTCTCCCGGAATTTAGAACAGAGTAAAGGAAATGGCCACCGTACCAGGCATCCTTAAGAATACTTCCTGTCTTCCTGATGCAAAGCACTGTGAAGATAGACTGGATAGAATGAAGTGACGGTTCTGTGGTGGACTGCAGTGTGTTCATCACTCTCCGCAGGCTTAGCCGAATTTTAAGTAAAGCATACAAATTCAGTATGATTCTCAACACTTTGGCGTGCAAGCTCTGTGGATAGCCTGCCCCAATGCCAACTATTGTCCTCTAATAATAATCGAAGATAACATCTCTTCCAACAATGATGTAAACATCTTTTGTTACAGACTCCAACTACGGTTGACATCAAGTTAGGTGCCCCAGTGATAAATTTCAGAAAATACTGAGTGATATTATGGTTTAGCAAGATGAAAACAAATAAATAATCTTAGTTTGGGGTTAGTTCATTCAAGATCTGAGTCAGAGCTTGTTCATTCAAGCTCTTAGTCAGCTAATGAGTCTAAATCTTTGGAACCTCCATAAAAAACAATCCTTGAACATCAATTCTACATTCAGTTATCTGAGAGTTTCTCAAACAACGTTCTGAACTGGGTAAATACCGTCAATAACTACTACTCTCTTTTACTTCACAACTAATTGAACCACACACACTAGTGGAAAGTTGCCATATCTGAGAAAATGGAGCGCCAACTGATTAAAGCCTCATGTTTGGCACATTTCAGGTTTTTACTAATTATTGGGCCTTTGGACATCTTGGAATGCAGCAAACACCACTCTTTGTAGTCTGATTTCAGTATGTCGAAACATCAGATTGAAATATCCATAATGCATGTCTTCAATAACCTCACTGCTCTCTGGAGAACCACTCTGAAACCAGAGGGGACAACCCTTTGGAAATAACAGGAACCAAGGCAGATGTGTAACAAGTGTGCCAACATACTTGCCTTACCTCATCAACAATGTCCAATAACTGAAGAAGTGCATGCAGGGTCAGGGTGCCATGGCACCATTAGATGTAGCACACTAATTACAGGACCATCTAATGGCACACTACAAGAAAATATGGAACCATCGCAACCCTTACTGCCAAGATTATCATGCAGCAGCTGGGCAAAATCCTTCTTATCAATGTAACATAGCCCAACTCAAAATGTCAATGGGTATAAGACACATTTTATTACGTCAGTGTTGTTGGTGCTAGGAAAACTTAATGCTTCAAAATAGATGTGCACATTGGCAGGCTGTATGAAGAAATGTAACAAAATTTAAATAGTCAGTTAAACTAATGTTAATCAATAATTGTTCATAATTAATCAGCCAACACTCAATCACTAATCATCAAATGTCCTGGTATGATCACAGCACTCCTTACATCCTTCAATAGCTCTCACCTATTAAGGGTTTCTCCTCTCTAAGTCATTTTTTTAAATGATAATGAGCAATCATCTCAACAGAACATAAGCTTTGATCCATATTAATTGTCTTGATCTTCAAAGACAAAGTCCTCACTTATTTTAGATCAATTTTACATTTTTTTAAAGAATAATATGGAAATTAGTGCTAGTAATTAAATTTTTATTATGCGTCTCAAATTTTGATAAGTACAAGTTGATAACTGCATCTAGAATTCATTTCCAAATTTAATTAGGGAAAGCAGCATAAGACAAAAATGTTCAGAGGCTATAGATTAAAGGCTATGACTTAAACCAAAACCTAATTTATACAGATAAACAGTAAAGTTTTAATACACTATTTCATAGAGTTGTCAGCCTCAAAGAGTTGAGTGTTAGAATAACAGAACATTTTTATTTAACTACATAAATGCTGGTAGAGTTTCTTTCATTACATTTTACTACTAGACCATATATACATATTCCATCATTTCAATTTACATTCATCAATAGAACCGTTGTTTTAATAAAATATATTTATTATTACTACATGATTTTTTTTCATTGAAATGAAATGGTAAAATAAAGCAGTATTTATAAATGTCAGAGACAGACAAATATCACATACCTCACAACAAGTGACAACATGTTACATGGCTCTTTTAGTTCATTTCTACACAATTAATCACACATTTCATATTTAATCTAGGATTCACAAGTTTAAAAAAAAATTATATTTTTGCCAGTGATTTATCAGATTGAGAACAAGATAAAATTTTAGCTATTCTTTGTTGGTTTTAGATTTAATCATATTATTCAGCATCAATCTCAACTACCAATGGTTCTGCCTGTAACCAAAATATCAACAAATGTCAAAGTGAGATATGGAGTCAAAGGCAGGCACTGAAGGCAATAATGCAGAAATTTCTGCATACTCTGCATTTGATAACAAAGATGGTGATATAGAATTGGGTTTCATCAGCACACTTGAGCAAACTGGCAATGTGACACATTGACACAGGCAGAGTTTCATAGCTTCCATTAAATAGAAATAATCTTTGCAAAATGCATCGTCTTCCAAATGGACAATTGAATAATATGAACCAACAAAGTCACAGCTCCAGTCTAAGATTTGTACTAAACTATGTATCTGGTCTGGGAATAGAACGAGTTATTATATTTAACTCTATGTGGAATAGAAGAATGTGATTTGGAGTTTCTGCTCGAAATGTTCATCTGGTAAATACAACTGGAAAATATTAGTTTGTCACTTATTGAGTTGAAGCAAAATATGATTCATAAGTTAGTGGCTACAAATAAATATCACTTCTTGTAAAAATCATGTTGTTTAGATGTGCTTGTAATCAACAATTACTTATTTGGAATACTGAAGGGTATTCAGTGCCTTTGCACCTAGATCTCAATATCGATCCAGACTTGGGAGGCAAAAAAGTGGGAAGTACAGGGAAATGGAAAAGAAAATTAGGTCTACCATTGTTTGGTTGAATGCTCTTCTTCTCTTTATATGTCATTTCAATGACCAAGCAAAAGTCTTGGAAGTAACCGATAATCTTGTGTAGAAAGGAACTGCAGATGCTAGATTAAACCAAAGATAGACACAAAAAGCTGGAGTACCTCAGCGGTCAGGCAGCATCTCTGGAGAAAAGGAATAGGTGAAGTTTCAGGTCGAGACCCTTCTTCAGATAATCTTGTATGGTTAACTTATCCTATTGGTTCCATGTACAATTTTCTCTGCAATGTATTTCACCCAACCTATTTAATATTCAAGAGTTAAGTAAACTTTGGTAAACTGATAAACCTCTGTGAGGTTACCCACTCATTTGACTAAATGGTCAGTTTACTCTTCAGCAATACTCTGACCATTGGGGTAGAAGATTGCAGTTTTACGCCCCATTCTGGAGTTGACATTATATTTAGACTGATAGTTATTGTGATCCTAGAAATATGTCAAATTATCCAAGTTGCCTATTTTCTCCATGTTAAAACAAATTCTATTTATCCCAAACCACTATTTGTAGGATAAAGAGTTATCACAGGTTTCTGCCACCATTCTTCACACAATCAGTGCAACAATAACAAAAATAATTTAAATTTAGTCTATTTATTATTGATACAATATTGTTGCTTGCAAATGGTTTAAAAGTTTGCTTACATAGCAAATATAAACTTCTCAGCTGCTTTCAGCCAGAATATATAATTATCAATAGGTATATTTATTCTTTGAGTCTGTGGTCATATATATACTGGTAAACATGTCACAGATTGATCGACATTAGGTTCCGCAGTCCATGGTTTAACTGAGAGTAAAATATACAAATATGCAGTTCACAGCAGTAAAATGCCAAATAGAATTAATCTTTTCCTTAATTTGTGACTAATTTGTGTAGGCAATACCACGTGGTATTTACTAAATCTGTAAGTCCTTCCCTTGATATTTAAGCTAATATTTGGACTCAACCCATACTGATGTCAAAACCATCACAGGTACATGAGAACCACATCTTTTCAGTTTGTTTCCAGGAATATATAAAAGGAATGAGAAAAATCAGAATCAAACCAAATGTGAACTGCAGTATAAATCCCCAAAGAGAATATGTTATCCAATTTCCAGCTCTCAAACCATTAAAAGAAACATTTTGAATTCTTCTCACCTCCAGAGACTCATAGGACATAAACATCAACCTAGTTTGGTTTTGATTTTGCAGATCCACATTAAATGTTTCACTCTACCACACTCAGCATGGGGTTTGTCATGAGAGATTCCATATGGTTACTTTAACCCATTGTGCAGAGTTGCCCATACACAAAGTGCTCAGATATTCTCATTGTTACTTACAGTTCTTTTCTAAGCTCATAACTGTGGCATTAGGTGTTGTTATTCTGATTTCCCACTGATTAATGGATGGAGCCCGAATAAACTTGGCCATTCTTTAACACATTGGTTTTCAGACAGTATGTGGTCTACACATCAGCTTCCATAAGTCTACAATGAGCTATTTTTTCCTCACAGTATTTTGTCTTTTGTAATGTTTCTCATTTTCGAGTCTTCAGGATTCTGAACACAGATCATATTTCTCATCCTCAGAAAAGAATGGCTTTATCTTGGACTATGAATAAAAATAATTTGAATTCACACAACCCCTTGAATTTTGAAAAAAGGCACAAATTGTTAATATGGCATGACAAAGATGTTTGGTCAAAGAGGTGTGTTTCAAAAGCACTTTAAAGCAGAGGGACGTTGATAGATGGAATAGTTTTAGGAGGGAATTTCTTACATTCCATTCTAGATATCAGAGAGAACATATGTAGGCAGCAGAGTTACTGAGGTAGTTATACAAGAGGTTAGATTACGATGGTATACCCCGAGATGTAGATGCAATCTAAAATTCATCACAGGCAATCACAGGTGTGCAATCCAGCACATCCTGAATAACTCGGCACTGTAGCATATTGAAACTCAATAAACTCTGCTGCCATGTAATTCTTTCTCAAAAAAAGTAATAAAATCCATGTCTTTCTTCTTCATGTATCCCCTCTGCCTGGCAGAATTTCATAACAGTGGGGGTGAAGAATGCATATAAATCAAATACCACATGATAAATTTGAGACAATTAGCCTGTCTTCTTCAGGTTTTTTAAGGTTGGCAGCAATGAAAAATAGCTGAGAGGATATTATGAAAACTCAGCAGTGACATTCAATGGGAACTAAGGCATCTAAACATAGCATAAAAAGTAAGGAAATTTGTGTTTGGTAGATTATTTCTTTGTTGTAACAATGCTTCTTGGCAATAAATCTTATACCGTTGGAAAGCCTGTTTATTTCCCTTTTAAATGGTGCCACATTTGTAAGGAACATGCATTTGTGGGATGAGCAGCAGAGCTGAGTATATGGGTTGCGCCCATGAAAAATTTGCCAAATCTCTGCCAATGCCAAACAGCTTATTCTGCCATTGACTCTTGTTCGGTGTTGTTTGGTGGATTGGATGATTGAAGTCTGAAGAAACAAGACATATTGGCAATTTAACAATTTATTCATTTAATAAACAGGAGCCACAGTAGCGTGTGGAAGAACCGTACACAGCCATAACAGCCTGGCACCTCCTCCTCATGCTGGTCACCAGCCTGGTCACACACTGTTGTGGGATGGCATCCCATTCTTGTCAGCACCTGGGGGTACCAGAAGCTCAAAACAAGAGTCAATAGCAACAGCAGAATAAGCTGTTTGGCATTGGCAGAGGTTTGGCTAATTTTTCATGGGCGCAACCCATATACTCAGCTGTGCTGCTCATCCCACAAATGCATGTTCCTTACAAATGTGGCACCATTTAAAAGGGAAATAAACAGGCTTTCCAACGGTATAAGATTTATTGCCAAGAAGCATTGTTACAACAAAGAAATAATCTACCAAACACAAATTTCCTTACTTTTTGTGCTATGTTTATATGAACAGTAACATTACCAATGTCAATTTATTTTGATACTGCGACCCAATGCCATAGCGCCACAATTTTTGCACCACCTTAATCACCACTCTCGCAGCCACTCTTTCTAACAAGTTTTATTTAAATCGGTCTTATATTTTTTAAGTAACACATTTTAAAGTTCAAAAACCTCATTTCTAAACACCTTTTACCAAGGGCCACTGTGCGTATGACGTCACCATACGGCACGCACGGACTCTCTCTTCACTCGCACAGAGTGGGGCTGGGGGATGGACGCCGTTAGCGGAGCCGCCCCCCGCAATCAGGAGCTCCCCTCTCCTCTCTCCCCTCGCTTCTCTCCTCTCCCCCCTCTCCCCTCTCCTCTCTCCCATCTCCCCTCTCCCCCACAACCATCGCGAGTAATCCCAGCCCGGCTACGCCACAGCCGCCGCCGCGCTGTCCGTCTCCAGTAGTCCGGTAGAGTAAGAGTGGGGGGGACGAGGAGGGTGGGAGGAGGAGAGAGTGGGGGTCGGGGGGGGAGAGTGGGACTGGGGAGGGGGACAGCGGGGGGGTCGGGGGTTGGTGGTGGGGGGAAGAGAGAGTGGGGGAAAGGGGGGTGGTGGGGGAGAGTAAGAGTGGGGCTGGGGAGGAGCGAAGGGGGGGTGGGGGGAAGAGAGAGAGGGGAAAGGGGGGTGGTGGGGAAAGGGGAGGTGGGGGAGAGTGTGAGTGGTGGTGGGAGAGGAGAGAAGAGGGGTGGGGGAGGATAGAGTGGGGAAAAGGGGGGGTCGTGGGGAAAGGGGAGGTGGGGAGAGTTAAAATGGGGGTGGGGAGGAGAGAGTGGCCTCCTCAGTCACCCCCTTTCCCCTTCCCGGCGAGGAATGGGCTCAACTTTGTATAGTATATTAATAAAACTCTCATCTTGTTTGTGTGTTTGTGGATAGATTTGTTCTCGATATACACACAAAATGGTAAATAATAACGCAACAATTTCAGGCCCACCCTACTCACCATTCCCCCACGATCTCAATAAATCAAGTTTTGTTACTTTTTAAAAACAATTAACTTAATAAACTTTAATAAATTTGCTCCCCCCCCCCCGCCGGGAGGATCGGCGCCTGTCCCGCGCGTGCCCCGCGCCCGACCTTCCTCCCTTGGTGCAGCGTGGTGGCAGAGGGTCAAACAAGATGGTTGTCACTGCCGTACTCTGCCGAGCTACCGCTGCAGGAGAGGTTTCCACCCAACGGGTCCATGGTTCGCTCTGGCTGACGCGATTGGCGCCCGGGGCCAATGTGAGTGGCTCCCTTTCCCCTTCCCTGTCCCCCCTCGCCCACCTACGTCCCCGGAGGACACTCCCCGTCCAGCAACAGGTCCACGGATTGTTAGTTGGGGAGGGTTGCCGTGCCCGCAAGAGAGGTTTGCACCCAACGGGGGTTGCCGCGCCTGCAAGAGTGCCCGCAGGAGAGATTTGGACCCAACGGGTCCACGCCCGTCTAGTTTTACAATATAAAGCAAAATGTTAGAGACATTTTTGCTCATTTCAAGTATTCTTGACAGCTAGATACTTTTATAAAAGACAGGAACCTTTGCTCACGCAGTATAGATGTAAAAATCCATTACTGGAGAAAATAAAATGTTCAGTCTTCCATTCAACAGCGTTATTACAAACTCTCCATAGATTTCATTATTGATTTTTTTTCTCCAGTCCTAAAAGAAAATCAAAGGAGGTGACAATGGTATTTAAAAATGGCTAGTTTTTTTCTGTTCTATAAAATAATATAGGGACATCAGTTCATTTAGCACATAATTTTCTTGAACAGAATTCATCTCACGAAATGTTGTGATAGTCTTTGTTTTTCTGACTTATCGTTCAGAGATCCATTCTTGATAACTAATAAGCCATCAGTTAAAGAGATGGCACAACCTTTAACAATATGAACAAGATGGACAGCCTTTGAAAGCAAAAATCAGAAAGGTGAAATGTATTCGAGGATAGATAGAAGAAAAATGGTAAACCTGATTGCAACAAACTCAAAACACAGGAATGAAACGTAGGAAAGAACTGCAGATGCTGGTTTAAATCGAATGTAGACACAAAAACGCAGGAGTAACTCAACGGGACAGGCAGCATCTCTGGAGAGAAGGAATGGGTGATGTTTCGAGTTGAGACATTTTTTCACAGGAATGATACCTGGCAAGCATTCTGCATCACAACTGTCTTCAATCAAGGTACATCAGTGCTTTGATCCACACATGTCCAAATGATATGAGCAATGTATTAAATACCTATTTGAGAGTGGCTGATTCATTTAACCATGGTCAATGAATTAATTAAATTTCCTGCTCAATATCAGACAGTTCAGTGTTATTAACCTTCAACCAACCAGCACACTTAAAACTGTGGTGCAACAGTACAACACCACAGTACAACATCACAATAACACAGAAATGTAAACAAAATGGCCACAACTAGTCATTGTGTTTGTATACGGAAAACACAAATACAACACTGAGTCTGATATTGTACAAGTGTCCTATCAGCCCACAATATATTCATAATCTTCCTTTTCTTAGCTAAGTAGTAAGTGTATTAAAGCATACAATGGATTTGTTGCAAAACATTATTATTGGTGTTCTGGATCAACCTCCTTTATATTTTTCTCCAGGTTCTCATATCATAGAAATGAACTAATTACCTTATTATTATTGCATCATGCTTTTCAACTAGTTCTATTCATAGAATTGCTCATTAATAATCATTGCCAAATGAAGTATAGTACTGACATTAAAAATAAATCACAGGGAAATGCATTGAATTAAATAACTGGATCCACATTTTATCACACATGAAAAAGCTTAGATGGTACTATAGTCCCCCTTTCACACCCAATGAAAATGTTGAAGCCCTGATTTAATGAGGTGAGCATTCACAACCATTTCCCAATTGTGTTCTGGAGCTGCTGAGATTCCGTAGCATTTATGTTTGGAATTTGTGCATGACCAATGCATTGGGAGACCAAGCGCAGGTTCCATTTGAAAGAAAACTTAATTATTTTCAAAGTGGCGACATATGTACATACATGCATACATACATACACACACACAATGGCCTAATTATCTTATTTATATATATATATATTAAAAAATATATATATATATATTTTGTAAATGTTTTAAATTGGAGTCTTACAGCAATTGAGTTGGTTTTTATGTTGATTTTATCTGGTTACATTGGAGACACCTCCACATTTATCGAATTCAATTTGGTAATGTCATGAGATTTGAATTCAAGAGCTCTAGATTCTTTGCCAGTCACAAAATCATTTTCTTCTCAGAATAAAAAGATTTCAGAGCTGCAATCAACATTGACAATATTTAATGAAGCCTAAATGAAAGGACCAACTTGCCCACACCAAAATGCACAATTACACTAGTCCCACTTGGTCGTATTTGGTCCAATTATTTACTAAACATCTGTGTGCAAAATAAGCTGCTGTTTTTGCTTCTTGATTTGAATGAAACATAGAAACATAGAAAATTTGTGCAGGAGTAGGCCATGCTGGATTACTACCTATTCCCAGTGTTGTCAAAGATGGGCCTGGGGCTTTTGCCATGCAATATCCTAATCAGCTGCACATTGCCACATTACTTGTCCAAATGTTCTTCCAAACCAACACCTTTGACTACAAATGTGTCAGGCAGTGAAAAGGAGACACAAGAAACTGCAGATGCTGGCACCTTGAGCAAAAACACAGTGCTGGAAGGCCTCAGCAGGTTGGGCAGTATCTGTGGTGGGAATGGACAGAATCGGGAGCTGTATTCAGACTCAACAGGCAACATTTTCAGTCTGACTGATCGGGGGGAGAAACCTGGTGTGGTGTGGAGCACAGCTTGGAAGTGATGGGTGGATACAGGTAAGGGTGATTTGATTGGCAAGGTAGGTGGAGTAAGTGACTAAAGCTTGAGGTGCAAGGAAGTCTGAAGAATATCAGATAAGAAACAAAGAGGAGTAAAATGTAAAGCTGGAGGGGGCAATATAGGTAGATGGGCATGGGGGGGGGAGATGGGGGTAAAAAGGAAATGTGGGACTCAGGAATTGGAGTACAGAGGAGGGGAAAGGAGCAGATGGTGGGAAACATGTCTCCACCTCCAGTTTAAATTCCATTTGGAATATTTGGAGGACCAAGAACCAAGAACAAGAAGATCAGGGTGAAGGGGCAGGGGAAAGAGAGAAGGTTTAGGTGGGTTTTATGTGAAATTGGAGAATCAGACAGTGCTTTGCACAAATCGCCCTGCAGGCACAATGACCACACTTTATTCTCTGTAAGAGGGGTCCTCCGGCCAGATGCCTTCTGTAAGAATGGAAACTCACTCCCAAAGTATGGAGTGGAGATGATTGCCCACCTCTTTGCAGAATGTGGATTTGCTAAGAGAGTCTGGCGAAGGATGCGAGGTCCCTGTCACAGCTCATCCCAAAGAACTGCCATTCAGAGGATTCTGATGTACGCGCTGTTCCCAGGAACACACTCAGGGATGGTCATCAAGTGCTGCTCGAAGACCATCAACTCTGCCTGGTTTTGCCTGAAACCTGTTGACCTTTCAGCACAGTGAGATGTCCACAAAGGAATGATGCTGCCTGCCACATTTCAGACTTCAGGAGCACATGCTGAGGGACACATTGAAGCTCTGTGCAGCTAATGTAAAGGCTCTGTGGGGAAAGACCATAGCCTAGTTCCTTCCACTACTGGACATTGTGGGGCAGAGTCCAGTAGGGAAACCTCTCAAACATTGAAAGGGCTATCATCCCAAAGAGTCATACGAGTGGTAATGGTGCTACATACAAAACAAATATGCTAACACCACCATGCATAAAACCAGCAGCACTGAATGTTTTGACCAACGCTTCGAATATACTAAGACCTTTGCGCAGCACTGCTTTCTAAAAGGTTTAGTCCAGCATTGCCAAAGGCGTAAAACAATAGCAACTGGAAACCTGAATGATAAAGCAGATATAATTCAGACAAGTGGGATTAATGCAAAGCTGCTTAATGGCTTATGTTCTCTAGGTTTGTGTATATTTTTCCACTACATTAAAGTATATTTTGCTATATATACAGTATATAATAAAAAGAGAGACATCAAAAACATTCAGCTGGGCAAAATTTCACATGCATAAAAGGATTCCAGGTTTTAAAAATATCAAAGCCATCTCTGGGAAAGTTTATCAGTATAGTCTATCACAATCTGTGTCTGCACTCTCACAATTACCAGTAATTCACTACTTTAGAGTTAGATCCTAGGGTCACTATGATTAGGTTAGAAATCCGCTGCATTTGAAGTGTGCTAAAGGGGAAGACTTGATCTTGTTGTAAAATGCACATAATAAGCTGCATGATATCCCTGAATGGTTAATTATGATGTTGTCTGGATTAATATTAAAGTCGAAAATGTCTTTTTCAAAATAATGAGAAAAAAATGAAAATGAAAATCTCTCTTGGTGATTGTATTTTAATCCTCGTTGTTGCTTTTTTAATAAAAAAATAAGTTGTAGATTTTTCTCTTTAGCATGTGATTTATGTGGATTTTCCCATTAAATATCTCTAAAAATAAAACAGGTTTGTTTTGTAATTTTATAATTCTTAAAGAGAGAGCTTTGTGTTACATTTGGAATACAAATACACCAAGACCTTTTTCAATTTACTTTTTTGTTAGGAAGTGTTGGGAATGTTTTCTTGCAGAAATACCTCCTTGCCTGTAAAATGTTGTGAAATATCCTAGGATCCTGAAAACAAATTCTATAAAAATGAATGCATTTATTCTTTCATTCTTCTTAGGGTGTAAATCTTACTGCCTGTCCATGATTCCACAAAGCTCATTATTGTTTTCCTTATTTAACTCTCTAATCTTACATCACCAGCATTGAAACCATGTTCTATATGTCTGCACAAAATTTATGTCATTTATATTCTGCATGAACAAATGAAGAAATGTGGAATTTGCCTTGAATTCTCAAGTACTATTTGTGTCTTCTCCAACGCGAGTACCTCTATCGAATCTACCTGTTAATTTTCTAGCCACTTTCTCTTTAATGTGATATCTTTTTCCATCCATATAGAATTGAACTTTTGTGCTCTCTTCTTGATCATCAATCTTTCAAACACCTTCTGAAAATATATGTTGATGGCAGTTACTCTGTTCCCTTTAATGCAAAAAAATGGTCACTTGCTTCAAATTAACAAATAAAAAAATGATGAAAATATGATTCAATCATTATTTTTAATACTTTTTTTGGAGTCTGGATATTGCTGCCATTTATTGCCAGCCCAAAGTATGTTTGTCTTTCTTGATTAGCATGTGTTTTTCTTAAGAAGCTCTTAAATGGATTTAAAATTATAATTTCTAAAGCTGGAGAAGGGGGTATCCAGGGTTAACTTGTTGAACTGGAGGGAATGAGAAGCGTGAGTGGTTGAACTAAAAGTATATGGTTCCTGCTGCATCTATGCACTGACATAATATTAACAAGTGAGCATGTCAGGAACATATAGCATATTTCCCATCAGTGAAGTATGGTGACTTACACTGTGAGGCAAAGAAGCCCAAATAAGTTTCAGATTTCAATGTATTTAAAGATTCCCTGTAAACTGAGACTAGCTAATATATTGTTAATGGCAATTCTACTTAAAAGTGCACCAAGATATTTGTTAAACTCTCGCATTTAGAACAATTTGCAGTTACACATCATTTGGAATTATAGCATGCAATCAAATATGTTACCTCCTACCTTACTTCATCCTCATTGCACTTTCTTCTATTCCTTTCACATTTCCTCTATTCCTTCAGTAGTGGATTTGTAATTTAATTAAACAAGTTTAAGTGATATCTGAAACCACATAAACAAAACTTTGAAAAGGTTTTTGTGTATTATGCAACTCCAAAATCAAATTATTTCCTTTTTCCTCACTCTCTAATGCAAGTAGAATTTTATTATATGTTAAAATACTCTATAAACCAAAATTACTGCTAAATAACAGTAAAAAGTTGAGCAGTAGCCATGTTCATTGAATAATGTAGAAGAACAGTTTAGTACACAGTGCAAGATCATTGGGTGTACTTGTGTATAAACTACAGCATATATTGGTCCAATATTTCAAAATATAAGGTTAGCACATTCAAAAAGAGAAAAATTCATACCCACTTTTGAATATTATTATGAAAAGATGATTCTAAAATTCTAAAATTATAATTTATTAATTCTAAAATTATAAAATTATAAAATTACAAAAATTATAAATTGAGGAAAGATTTTTCACAACAGCAATATTGAATCCGATGGACAGAAAAAAAACTAGCACTTTCAATTTCATGGGAATGAGGGAAATCAACTAAATACTAATTCAAAATATAAAATAAAACAGGATCA
Source organism: Rhinoraja longicauda (assembly GCF_053455715.1). Lineage (NCBI taxonomy): Eukaryota > Metazoa > Chordata > Chondrichthyes > Rajiformes > Arhynchobatidae > Rhinoraja > Rhinoraja longicauda. The sequence goes on along the minus strand of NC_135960.1, from coordinate 17,667,100 downwards.
GTAGGAGAAATTATATGAGTTTAGTATGAGTTTTATATAAGTTTAGTACATCCAGCATTATGTGAGTTTAGTGCATCCAGCATTACATGGATGCACTAAACTTTAATTGAAAGTGGTTTAAAAAGTGCCATTTCAATGGTGATTTAATTTGTTTGCTGAAAATTATATGATATGACTTAAAAACTGCAGCACAGATTTAGACTAGGATATTCTTCACTTAATTGTTTTAAACATAGCAGCTATGCAATGTCGGAATGAAACAAAGGTTGATTTAATTATTTAGCAAAACAGGACAAAACAGGAGCAATTTTGAGACCTACTTGTGTAAACTGATTGGTAATTATAATGCAAACAACCCAAAGTTTATTCATTAGGCAGTTGGTCTGGAAACATATGATTTTTGATTTCAAACATTAATGAAATCACATTAATGAAATATGAAAATGACAAAAATGGTATCACGTATCTCAAAGAACAAAATCACAAAGTAATACAAAAAAGCTGCATGCCATGAAGGCAGGCTTTAAAACATTCCTTTCCACTACTGGTAGCTATTGTATACAGAATACACCCACTTATTAACAAGTCTTTACACTTACAAGGATCATTTTGTAAACCATAGTGTTTTGCATAATCAATGAACTTCCTATAAATAACAATGTGTTAACTATGGTAGTATTAAGGCAATAAGTGTTAAATAAATTCAACAACCTCTTATGAAACTGACATAGGCATTTGAAAAAAAAACTTTATTAAAGAATAATGAATGAACTGAGGACATAAATCTGTTATATTTTCCCGGGCAGCTAATGGAGTATTTACCAGACCTTTTTAGATGTTATTTTTCCCATTATGTATAAGTGTTTTATGTGAAAACTAAAAATCTTTGTGTCATACAGTTGAGTGCTATAAATTAAGTTTATGTAGCTTAGTTAGTTATTAGCATACATTAGTTAACTGTATCTGTCAGCTCATAGGTTTCAATATAATACTAGAAAGGAGAAATGTTCCAAAATCACAAAATATAGTCTTATTTAAGATGGAGATTTTACTCTCGCTGTCTTTGGGAGCAGGTTGACATTTTGTCTTTTTCTCAGCTCTTTTAAAGCCAAAAGCAGGTTTAATTTTGAGTTCAGATTTTAGAGTTTAGAGATACAGCATGGAAACAGGCCCTTCGACTCATAGTGTCTGCACCGACCAGTGATCAGCCCACATACTACCACTATCCTACACACTAGGGGCAATTTACAATTTACAGAAGCCTATTAACCTACAAAACTCTACGTCTTTAGAGTGTGGGAAGAAACCAAAGCATCCAGAGAAACCGACGCAGTCACAGGGAGAACGTAGTCACAGGGAGAACAGGGAAACTCTGTACAGACAATACCTGTAGTCAGGATCAAACCTGGGTCTCTGACGTTGTAAGACAGCAACTCTACCACTGTGCCGCTGTACTGCCCCAGGGTTATTTGGAAGCATTTTGGTGTTGCCTTTGAGATTTTTTGATTTTCATGTTTGACTTGACCTCAGCTCACCTATTCGGGTTGTTGTAATTCAGCAAAAAAAAAAAAAGCTTTTTCGTTCTAAGATTGTGGTTATGTTTAGAATATTTTGTGCAAAGTGCGCTCTTTAAAAAAATACTATAAGATATAAAAAAGCTTTCCTCAGTGAGGTAGGGTGATAAACTTGATTTTTAAAAAGTAACTAAACACAAAGAACAGATAGAACAGATCAGATCAGAACAGATAGCACATTGTGCTGTCTTAAGATTCAACCAAAAAGGTACAATACCAAGAAAATCCATAGCAGATCTGGGCCCAGGGCTCCAGTCTTTATCATTTGCAAGCTTCAGGAAGAGAGACCTGAAAGTATCCTGGCTAGATGATGGAAAGAGAAGTTAATTTCATGTCAGGCCTCATCAGTCAATGTTGCCTCTCTTGCTTCTAATTTCTGCTTTACCAGGTTGAATGGTTTGGGAAGAATCCAGGCCTTTAACTCAAGAATTATCTTTAAGATTGTGTTGACATTCCAATATCTCACCCAGGTACATAGAAACATAGAAACATAGAAAATAGGTGCAGGAGTAGGCCATTCGGCCCTTCGAGCCTGCACCGCCATTCAATATGATCATGGCTGATCATCCAGCTCAGTAACCTGTACCTGCCTTCTCTCCATACCCCCTGATCCCTTTAGCCACGAGGGCCACATCTAACTCCCTCTTAAATATAACCAATGAACTGGCCTCAACTACCTTCTGTGGCAGAGAATTCCACAGACTCACCACTCTCTGTGTGGAGAAATGTTTTCTCATCTCGGTCCTAAAAGACTTCCCCCTTATCCTTAAGCTGTGACCCCTGGTTCTGGACTCCCCCAACATCGGGAACAATCTTCCCGCATCTAGTTTCTCCAACCCCTTAAGAATTTTATATGTTTCTATAAGATCCCCCCTCAGTCTTCTAAATTCCAGCGAGTATAAGCCTAGTCTATCCAGTCTTTCTTCATATGAAAGTCCTGCCATCCCAGGGATCAATCTGGTGAACCTTCTCTGTACTCCCTCTAAGGCTAGTGTTATCGGTAATGTGGCAAATACATGCCAGCACAGTGGCGCAGCAAGGCGGCATGGTGGCACACTGGTAAAAGGCTGCATCAAGCTGCAGATAGCATCACAGCCCAATTTGACCACCATCCACTGACCAAATGGATTGATATCCACTGAAAGTCTGGGGTTAAGAGGTAGCAATATAATCCCTGGCTGTGTTTTACCCCTGACCATGCATTGGGAATTGCGCTTTTACCTCCGACTCACTGGGAAAGCTGTCTCTCCTTTTCATACACTTGGGCTGTGTCCTGCAAATAGGTAGAATAAATCTTTTGTGCCAATTTGGATTGAAAACCAAGGAAGGTGTCCAAATCGGGCGGAAATCATGCAAGCCTGAGGCAAAAAAGGGATGTCAAAGGAATGTTGTGAAAAATCTGAAGAAAGATAAACAAGATAAGAGAGATGATTAATAAGCTGGTTTAGTTTAGTTTAGAGATACAGTGCGGAAACAGGCCCTTCGGCCCACCAAGTCTGCACCGACCAGCGATCCCTGCACACTAACATTATCCTACACACGCTTCACATTTATATCAAGTCAATTAACCTACAGACCTGTTCGTCTTTGGAGTGCGGGAGGAAACCGAAGATCTTGGAGAAAACCCACGCAGGTCACGGGGAGAATGCACTAAGTCTGTACAGACAGGCACCCGTAGTCAGGATCGAACCCGGGTCTCTGGCGCTCTACCGCTACGTCACCATGCCACCCTAATAGATGATAAGGGGCTTTACACTTCTATTTGTAGGATATTGAAAGTGCGACTAACAATATCAGCCAAGGGGCTACATATATATATATATATATATATACTGTATACACATATATATTTGAATATATATATTCCATTTTACATAATTTAAAAGTAAAATTAAGTATTTACAATAATATTACACCTTGATTAAAGCATCACATGTATCACCAGCAATAATTTCTAAGGACATTTTCATTGTTATCTTTCATCATTTGTCCTATTCCAAATCAAACACATTATATTGCATGGCAAAAAAAATAGTAACAACACAATTACATAAACTATGTCAAGGAAAGAGTACTCACTTGATAAAATAATCAGTTTGAATGCATTTGGATAAATTTGTTCTCAAAGTAAAAACCGACCGTGAACTAGTTGAATTGAGAAACCATTTAGGCACATTTCCAAAGTTGGTCAGTGATGCATGAGATACTAAATCTCAGTTGCTATCACCTCCCCCTGCTTCACTGGAGGTAGTGCTCCAGTATTGAGATTAGTGTCCAGTTTATGACTAAGCTATAGACAAGTTGAATATGGAATGAAATGCCGATGAAACAAATCCGGAAACATGTGGCTAACATGTTGCATTCGCAAAGTAAAACTGATTGCATGTGCACAATCTGATATGATGTGGATTTTTAAAGCCGTTTCAAGTATATATGCAAACATATGGAGCTGCTTTGTAACATGTTTGTAATAGTAACTCCACAGCAAGCTTGCTTCAAACTGTGGTCCTTGACTAGCCTTTGTGCCTTCATGACTTTTGAAAGAATTTGCCATTCATTCTCTGCTCAATATGTACTTATTTATTTCAAAGCAACTTTGAAAAATCAAAATAAATACTTTTGGCTAGTTTAAAAAAAAACAAAGAGCATTAATCTCATATTCCTGTGCTTTAATGCTAAAAAAACTTTCATCACCACGGCCAAGTTATTTTTAAACCAAACTGGAAATTCTCCAGCTCTCCCCTTACTTTCACACTGGATTAATTATGTAAAGAATACTCGAATGTACATCATTTGGGTTAAAACCTTTAAAAACAACATGCTGTTGAAATTCACATTTGGCAGCCATTGCTCCACTTTGTCGGATTTATGACACCACACCCAAAGTGCAATAAATCCTTTAATAGCCCCTTGGTTTGCAGTTCTACTTTTCAACATTGTGTCTATTTTGTTCTCAAGGGTATATTGTGCTGAAGCTCCATACAAAAGCGGACCAGATGTTATTTGTATCTGAACGGGACTCGGAGTCCAGCATCTGGCGGTTATAAATGTTTATACTGATAGGATATTGTGCAATATCTGTTGCTCAGACATCAGCAGTTCTGAACAATGTTAATGCATTGTCTTGATATTTACCCAAAGCATTTCTATTATAACAAAAGCAATGCAAAGTGTCTTGGAAATCTGGAGTCAGAGGCTTAGGGTATAGGTTTAATGTTAGATTTATAATTGTCACGAGCGCCGAGTTACAGTGAAAAGCTTTGTTTTACATGTTATCCAATCAAATCAGATAATACTATACCTAATACTGTACTTTGTTTAATTTAGTTTAGTTTAGAGATACAGCGTGGAAACAGGCCCTTTGGCCAACTGAGTCCACACCGACCAGCGATTACCCACGCATTAGCACAAACCTACATGCACTAGGGACAATTTACACTTATACCAAGTATACAAAACCCCAAGCCAATTAACCTACAAACTTGAACGTTTTTGGAGTGTGGGAGGAAACTGAAGATCTTGGAGAAAACCCATGCAGTCACAGGGAGAAACTACAAACTCTGTACAGATAGCACCCGTCGTCGGGATTGAACATGGGATCTGATGCTGCAAGCTCTGTAAGGCAGCAAATCTATCGCTACGCCACCGCGCCTCACTGTGGTAATTCTTTGCATACTTTGTGTAAGGTATGCAAAACAAAGAATTTCACCGTGACATGTCACTTGTGATAATAAAGTATCAATCAATAAACACAATCAAGCCAAGTTCAAGTACAATAGGTAGAGGAAAGGGGAGGATAGAAAATGCAGAATGTAATTCTTGGCATTGTAGTGCACCTGTACACTAGGTCCAATGTCTGCAATAGGGTTGGGGAGAATCGTACATTACTCTAGCTTATGGAAGAGCTGTTCAGAAGTTTGATAACAGAGGGGAAGAAGTTATAATCGACACTTGACCCATGATGCTGGAAGTGTGAACTTTGCATTCACTCCCTGTGACTGCATGAGTTTCCACCAGGCACTCTGGTTTCTTCCCACAACTCAGAGACATGCAGGTCAGCAGGTTAATCGACCATTAAAAATTGACCATAGTGCAGGGGAGCAATAAAATCTAGGGCAGGTTGTGGGAACAGGGGAGTTAGTCAGAGCGATGCAGACTCAATAGGTTGAGAGGCCCATTTCCAGTTTTATAAGTCTTGGCTCCATAAAAATGGAAGGACTCTGCCTGGAAACCATCGTTCCAATGCAATGTGAATACAGGCTGAAATAGAAAGGCATTAGACTATTTGAAGGCATAAACATTTAAGGCGGCAACTGTTTCTAGCAGCATCTTGCTCTGGAGCCACTAAAATATGCATGTTATATAGCAAGTCCAGATGTTTGTATATACACTGGAAAAACCTTAAATATCTACATATTATCAGATTATGTACATGCATTCACTTTTATTTGGTCGCTATGCAGTATATTGATTACATGCATCCAAACTGGTTTGACTGCATTTCATTTCACATTCATGTTGTTGATAGCTTGGTAGTAAGCGGGACACTATTCTGATGGAAGACGGTGACCTCAGGTGAAACAACAAGAGATGCCAGGAACTGAAACCTGGTGACTCGGATACCACAAATAAATTGATTCATTTTGAAGATTACATGGAAACCTAACAACGTAAACCATGCGTGACTTGATTCTCAAGCAAATTACATACCACATAATGGGCACGTAAGATCTAAGCTGTCAGCATTGTTGGGTAGATTTTATTAGCAGATTGTACTTGGTTAGATTGGGCTGGCTATCAATGGTCTATCAATGGCTGTACTGTGGTGAGGGGTGGATCAACAGTGTAGTCTTGTAATGACTAATTTTAATCCTGATTATCTTCATGCTTTTATTATTTTAATCATTGTAGGCAATCCAAGTATTCGCATTATTATGATTGTGTGTGACAGTGATGATATTGTTTACTGGTCACCCCTCAGCCTCCTCTCATGGAAAATCAGCTCCTGCCTTTTCAGTCCTTCCTGCAGTTTGCATACCGGGCCAATAGATCAGTGGATGATGCAGTCAACGTAGGCGTGTACTTCATCCTCCAGCACCTAGACTGCCAGGGGACCAATGCAAGGATTTTGTTTGTGGATTTTAGCTCTGCATTCAACACCATTGTGTCAGAGCTACTACACTCCAAACTCTCAGTTGACTGTCCCTAAACCCCTGTCAGTGGATCACCAACTTCCTGACAGACAGGAAGCAGCATGTGAGGCTGGGAAAGCACATCTCAGACCCGCTGACTCTCAACAGAGGAGCACCGCAAGGCTGCGTACTCTCCCCTCTCCTTTACTCTCTCTACACCAACGACTGCACCTCCACAGACTCCTCTGTCAAGCTCCTCAAGTTTGCGGATGACATAACCCTGATTGGACTGATCCAGGATGGGGAGGAAACTGCGTACAGACAGGAAGTGAAACAGCTGGCGTCCTGGTGCCATCGCAACAACCTGGAGCTCAATGCTCTTAAGACAGTGGAACTGATTGTAGACTTTAGGAGGCCTCCCCCTCCCCTCCCCCTCCCCTCCCCCCACTCACCATCAACAACACCACAGTCACATCTGTGGAGACATTTAAGTTCCTTGGAACCACCATCTCCAGGGACCTTAAATGGGAGGCGACCATCGACTCCATAGTCAAAAAGGCCCAACAGAGGATGTACTTCCTGCGGCTGCTGAGAAAACACAATCTGCCACAGGAAATGATGGTCCAGTTTTATACTGCCCATAGAATCTGTCCTCACCTTCTCCTCCATGGTCTGCATTGGCTCAGCCACTAAACATGACATCCGGGGGCTGCAGCGCATCGTTCGATTAGCCAAGAAGGTTTTTGGCTGCAACCTTCCCCCCATTGATGAAAAGTACACTGCAAGGGCTGGGAAGAGAGCGGGTAAGATCATCTTTGACCCCTCTCAACCTGGCCACAAATTCTTTGAAGCACTTCCCTCTGGAAGGCGACTCCAGACTGTCAAAGCCACCACACCCAGACATAAAAACAGCTTTTTTCCACGAGCAGTAGCTCTGCTCAACAACCAAAAGTCTGTCGCCTTCTTTTGGTCTGGTGTTTTATTTCGTTCTTCACATGCATAAATTATAATGTTTTATTCTTAATTGTTTACTATATGTCATGTTGTTACAAGCGAGCAAAGCACCAAGGCAAATTCCTTGTATGTATACATACTTGGCTAATAACATTTATTCAATTTATTCAATTCAATTCTATTCCTTAGAACTTAAGCAACCTTGCCCAGGTATCATCCTTGGGAAATTTGTCGACACCCTTTCCATCTGAATAATATATTTCCAATAGCTAGGTGACCAGAATTGCACACAATATTCCAAGTGAGGTCTCACCAACATCTTGTACAATTGTAACTTGACATCTCAACTCTTGTACTTTATGCCCTGACGAATGAAAGCAAATATTTCAAACACTTTCTTCACTGTCCCGTCCGCATGTGATGGCACTTTCAGGGGACTCATGCACTTGGACCTGCACTCCTAGTCTCTGTTCAACAAACTCTCCAGGGCCATGCCATAAACTATGTATGTCCTGCCCTGGTTTAACATTAGCCTCGGCCCATGGTAGGATTTTAATTTACAGACCATTCCTATCTCTATTTTTGTGTCTACTTTAAAATCACTGAAATGATAGTCACTGGTCCCAAAGCACTTCCCCACAGACACCTCAATATTTGAGGTAGATTAATCAATGATTTGTGCCAGTCAGGTACAAAAGCTTCTCTCAAACTGAGGAAAGTTTAGGGACTGAAATAGTAATTCTGTTTTTCTGTCTCCACAGCAGCTGTCTGATATATTGAGCATTCAAAGCATTTGGTGTTTACATTTCAGATTTTAAGTATTTGCAGGAATTTTGCTTTTGCATTACCAGAAGACTACTTCTTCACCACAATAATGGTTTTCCACAAAGGAAAGCAATCAGTGACAAAGCTTCTGGACAGCTACCAAAAACCTATCACTTGCAATGCCAGCTGCAGTTTAATTGTTACTCACCACCTGCATAAGAATCCTTGCGAATAAGTTCTTAAATCAATGGAACATTTTCAATGTCACTTAAATTCTAGCATTGATTATGGAGTGCAGATTTTTTTTCTTGGTGATTAGCAGATTAAAATTCAGCAACTGAATAGCTTTGAGAAATTGAACTTGTGCCCATCTATTTCTGCAATGTAAATTGAAGAAAAGATCTTTCAATGTTATTTTTGTATCTACCATGCATCTGGACTGTAAGCATATTATTTGCCATGTTGAGTCCTGGTCCTCCATGGGAAGCCAAATAAAGAAAAGGATGACTAATATCCAGACATTGTACTGCACCTGGAAAAAGACCTTTCCATGAATAGATCTCTAAAAGCAATGAAACTGTCTGCAGAATAACATTGAAGATAGACACAAAATGTTGGAGTAACTCAGTGGGACAGGCAGCAGTTCTGGATAAAAGGAATGGGTGATGTTTTGGGTCGACACACGAAGACCCGAGACCTGGATCTATCCAGATATGCTGCCTGTCCTGCTGAGTTGGTCCGGAATTTTGTGCCGATCTTCGGTGCAACCCAGCATTTGCAGTTCCTTCCTGCAGAAAAACATTGATGCATTTGAGAAGAACTCGGCATTGCTGCATAATGTGACAGTGAACAGAAAGTTATGCTGATTGGGTTAGAGTGATGAAAGTTCATGTGGAACATAAACACTTGCAAGTTGGACAAAATTGTCTGTTTTGTTTCTGTAAAATTAATATGCTTCCCTGCCATTCCAGAGGTTATCTACAAATCCTTGGCATTAGTTACTATAAGAAGAGGCTTCACTTGTTATTAACAGGTCTCTCTGTGACATTTAGGTACCTGGTGAGGCATTTAAGACCACTACCCAGATTTTAAACCCACTGTTGAGTGTGATGACTGCCGCAGCTGCAATTAAGACTGGAGGATGAACAAGAAACAAATAAATAGATGCAGGAGAAGGCCAGCTAGCTGCCTTCCAGCTAGCTTCATTGTTGATCTGGCCTAATTTAATTTCATATTCAAAGCAAATTGACTAGAAACCTAATATGCAACCTTCTACCCCTAGGACCGCTGAGATGTTGCAGAGGGATCTGTGTGAATCACAGGTGATGAAATGCAAGAACAAATGAAAAAAAAAAGAGTAACAGCTGGCCAAGACTTAAGTGCAACATTTAAGTCTGCTCGGTTATTCGAGAAGATTATGTTTTATTTGTACCTGTTTCCATATTCCTTGATTCCCTTAATATACAAATGCATATTGATGTCAGTTTTGAATATAGAAGAGAACATCTGCAGTCCTCTGGAATAGAAAATTTCAAAGACTTACAAACTTCTGAGTAAAGAAAAAAAAATCCTCATTTCAGTACCAAATAGCAGAACCACTTATCCTAAGACTATTTACAATGTCAGCGGAAAGAAAGATCAACGTATTTATTCAAAGGGTTATGTACCCATGTAGGTCCTAACCTACTGCCAGTTTCACAGCTATTGCAAAGTGGAAACAGCACTTTCAAACTTCAGGGAGGCACAGAGGTGCAACGGTAAAGTTAGTGCTTCACAACAGCAGACATCAGCAGGTATAAGGAGTTCGTACATTCTCTCTATGACCAAGTGAGATTTCTCTGGGAGCTCTGGTTTCCTTCTACATTCCAAAGATGTGCAAGTTTGTAGGTCCATTCGCTTCTGTGTATTGTCCCTAGTGTGTAGGATAGAACTAGTGTACAAGTGATCGCTGTTCAGAACTGAACTCTAAACTGAACTACAAACTGCCTGTGCTGCCAAAAGGCTTTCAATTCTTACAATGTATCTGCCAATCCAAGGTATTTTGAAATAGCTGTAAAAAGTTAATTAAAATTATTGATCAAAAATTACAAATAATACGATTGCACAACACATTTAACTAGGATCTTTAAAGGAACAAGTTGGCAGAATCTGCTTTCCATCGTAGAAGAGCCTAAAACTAGAAGGCAGAGGTTTAGGGTGAGAGGGGAGAAGTCTGAAGGATTTCAGAGGGTGAATTTTTCGCATGAAAAGTAGTTTGGTATCTGGAATGAGCTGCCAAAGGAGGTGGTGGAGGAAGAAACATTAACAGCAGCTAAGAGGCATCCGATCAGGCATGAATGAGCATGGCATAGAGAGATTTTAATTTGGTTTAGTTTAGAGATACAGAGCGGCCCTTCGGTCCACTGAGTAGCATCGACCAGCAATCCCCACACATTACCCCCACTTACTCACACTGGGGACAATTTTACATTTATACCAAACTAATTACAAACCTGTACTTCTTTGGAATTTGGGAGGAAACCGAAGAAATTCGGAGAAAACCCTCGCAAGTCACAGGGAGAATGTACAAACTCCGTACAGACAGAACCCATAGTCTGGATCGAACTTGAGTCTCTGGCGCTGCAAGGTAGTAGTTCTACCACTACACCACCGTGCTGCCCAGAGATTTGAAGTTAATGCACGCAAGTGGTATTAATTCAACTGGCACGATGGGCGGCATAGACATCATGGACTGATGACCTTTTTCTCTGCTGCACAACTCTATAATGTAAATTATTTAGATTAATACAAAGTAAATAAATCTAACAACTTGCTTTCAGTTGACTACTTAATGAAGGCCAACAACCATTCAAATACACGTATCCACACAAAACCTGCCTATCATGGTTGGCATAAAAATGACGGGCCAGAGATGAAGTGCATCTGGTCTCTTGACTTGACAAGAGGCCAGATACACTTAATGCCCCTGGACTCAAATGGAAGTCCAGGAGATGGAGTAAGATGTTAGATGTATGTGAATTTAACACACTGCTTTCTGTTCTATGATGCAAAGCGCAAGGCATGGATGTCTGGAATGTGAGATGCACATTTTGCAACAAAAACTCCATGGAGGTGCTTTCAAATTGGAATCAAATTCATCCAGCATGACTCAATTTCCTGTTGTAAATAAATTGATTTGAAAGCTAAGGTGAGCTTTGTGCAAACTCTAGACCTCTAAGATGTTGCTGTGCAGTTAAATCATGGAAGATAGAAAAAAGAACATATGAAATGAAATAGGTGGTGCAGCGGTAGAGTTATTGCCTTACAGTTCCAGAGACCCAGGTTTGATCCTGACTACGGGTGCTGTCCATCTGGAGTTTGTACATTCTCTCTCTACATACGTAGGTTTTCTCTGGGAACTCCGGTTTCCTCCCACATCCCAAAGACGTGCAGGTTTGTAAGTTAATTAACTTGGTGAAATTGTAAATTGTGCCTAGTGTGTAGGTTAGCATTAGTGTGTGGGGATCGCTGGTTGTCATGGACTTTGGTGGCCTGAAGCGTCTGTTTCTGTGCTGTATCTCTAAACTGAACTAAATTGGCCATATCGCCCATCCATCCTGTTCATCATTCAGTAGTATCATGGTTGATGTGATAAAGGGACTCAGTGTTACTTTGTGCCTCAGCCCCCATATTATTGATAATCCAACAGTACAAAAACGTCAGGCCAAAGCTTGAATAAATTAATAATTCGGTGCTCACATTTCTTTGACAAACGAATTCCAAAGATTTATAACTGAGGAAAGAAATTCTTTCTCATTTCCGACTCCTTATCCTGAGAATATGTTTCCTCCAAACAGGAAATCCCTCATAGTATTTACACTGCATGAGTATGCAACAAGTACTCCAATGCTGAGAGAAATGTCCTGTGTTGAACGACCATTGGAAACTTGCTGAAGACTGCCAGTTGACTGCATGGAGCCAACATGGCCACTGTTTTAGAAGCCAGCACAGAAGCAAGCAGGGAATGATGCCCAGATTATAAATTTCAACCCACTCACTCCCGCCTGCTACCAGGAATTAAAATATCAGGGGTTACTTTTGCAGCAGCCATGGAGATTTGAGCTCACTGATGTTCATTCATCTAACATTGGTTTGCAATTAAAATAGGGTCAAACTGGTCTATGACAACTGGTAGACACAAAATGCTGGAGTAACTCAATAGGTCAGGCAGCATCTCTGGGGAAAAGAAATAGGTAATGTTTCGGGCCAAGCCTGAGAGTCAGGTAGACAGACACTGGAGGTGGAGAAGGTGCAGAACAAAGCAGTGCCTGCATCGATAAATCAGGAAATGTGGAGCCCACAATGGTCCATTGTTGGCTGGGGACTGTGTGATAACAAACGAATAAAAACAGTGAAAGTATACAGTGAAAATATACAACAACATGTCCTGTGCTACTATATCAGTTGGATACACATTGGTGAGAAATAGCATTATCAGTCTTCACAATAAACATTAAGCTTTGGGTTTCTGCATTTCTCTGCCATTCTGTACAGTTATTGCATAAGGGTACAAATAATAATTTCCTTTTAAGACAGTCGGACATTTCTGTGACGAGAAGTATATTCAGGACGTATATATTTTAGTGAATGGAGGACAGACCTTGTTTCTATCACACGTTTTGATCATCTCTTGAAAATATTTTCTTTGAAAGTCTCTTCCTTTGTATCATATAACAGGAAAATTTTGGAGAGAACCCATCTCATTCCCTGATACTTCTGAGAAATAATTTTAAGGAACATATTGAATCACAACGAGCCAAAGCCATGAACTTTACTGTTGTTCTATAGCAACGCCAGTCCAAACAGGAAGTTGAAAAGTCCAGCAGAATTCATATGTTTAAAGAGATGGAACAGATCCAGACTTTGTAGGAAATTAAACTTTACTAGCTGTGTGGTAATTGCAGAAAAAAAAGTGAAGGCAGTAAAAGAGTAAACAAAATAATATCACATTTATTCATAATGTTAATGAAATAATTAATTACAGTGAAACATTCCACAGCTCTGTCCTGAAGTCATTTTTCTGTTGCCTGGTGAAGCTAAATATTTCCTGGGCTTTGGACCTTGTTTGGTGTTTAGCAGTGATCATGAAAGGAAGCTTTAGCAAAAAAATCAAGGTGATTTTCACATGTAGGCATTGCACAAATAGAATCATTACCAAATGTTGAAACAACCTGGTCAAAAACCTTCAGTGACTCTGTTACTTCAATTGAATTAACGTGACTCAGTAAGGGTGAAGACAAATTTCTTTAGTGTACTTGCTGCAGTACGATTTTAAAGATAAGGTGTAGGTTCAAGGTCCGTTCATATCTAACACACTTAAATATGCTTATTCTAAAACTTTTACACAAAGATTTACATTAGCATTGTGCTCAATTGTTAAAATGTAAGAGCATAATAACTTGATGCACGATTTAGCCCTTCGAGTCTGCTCCATCATTCATCAAGGTCATAGCTAGTATTCTAACTCAGCTCTGTTACTCTTTATCTCCAGATCTTCTGATTTCCTGAACATCCAGATATCTATTGTTTTTTTTTTAGTTAACTCAATAACAGAACAGAGCTCCGGTATTGAGAATTCCAAATATTCACCATTTCTCTATGCCGATATATCTGTAATGGCAGTTTCAATACCATCTCGAAATCCCACTTCGATAGCCATTACTTCTCGGGGATGAAATGTAGTTATAGCTTACGCACACGTCGCACCCCGATATGACAAAACGAATCTTCCAAACTTCTTTTCTTCATTAATTGGTTTTATTAAAGTAGCACAAATCATAGAGCAATTCATCAGTTTCCGTACTTTATCAACTGTTTCTTCTTCTAACAATATCTAGAAATCTTGCAGTTATTACCGTATGGTTCTTACAAATATAACCGGTGCGAGCGCATATGTGGTACGAGCGCGTGTGTGGTAAAGAACTGTATGCTCACCATCCTCCGAGTCTAAACTGACCCACAACCTCTGTCGACACACTAGCCTCCTCCCATCTAGACAATAGACAATAGACAATAGACAATAGGTGCAGGAGTAGGCCATTCAGCCCTTCGAGCCAGCACCGCCATTCAATGCGATCATGGCTGATCACTCTCAATCAGTACCCCGTTCCTGCCTTCTCCCCATACCCCCTCACTCCGCTATCCTTAAGAGCTCTATCCAGCTCTCTCTTGAAAGCATCCAACGAACTGGCCTCCACTGCCTTCTGAGGCAGAGAATTCCACACCTTCACCACTCTCTGACTGAAAAAGTTCTTCCTCATCTCCGTTCTAAATGGCCTACCCCTTATTCTTAAACTGTGGCCCCTTGTTCTGGACTCCCCCAACATTGGGAACATGTTTCCTGCCTCTAATGTGTCCAATCCCCTAATTATCTTATATGTTTCAATAAGATCCCCCCTCATCCTTCTAAATTCCAGTGTATACAAGCCCAATCGCTCCAGCCTTTCAACATACGACAGTCCCGCCATTCCGGGAATTAACCTAGTGAACCTACGCTGCACGCCCTCCATAGCAAGAATATCCTTCCTCCCAATTACGCATTAAGTCACACCCACAAGCAGGCAAAAAAGACATAAACTAGAAATATTAAAACATAGCCATAACACAATGACAATAACTGAATTAAGCATAAATGGCTCCTACAATATCTTTTCATTCCTTTCCCAAACATTCCACCCTTTATTCTGAGAATTTAACCCTTGATTTTAGACTCCACAGCCAGGTAAAATATTTTCGCTGCATTCAGCCTCTCTAACCCCATGAGAAATTTATAAGTTTCCAAGAGGTTACATATCATTTTTTTTTCTATATGGAAGAGAATACAGGCTAGTCTTCCCTTCCTCACTTTTATATGGTAAACATGCCTTTGCAGAAACTAGTTCTGGTGAACCTTTCTTACACTCCCTCTATGACAAGTATATTCTTTATTAGGTAATGATACCCAAAACTCTACAAAATATTTCATGAGTTGTTTCATCAGGACTCTACATAATTGCAATAATTGATCCTTATTCCTATTCTGATATCCTTTTGTTTTAAAGGCCACCAAACCACCTGTCTCCCTGATTTTGCTTGTTGCACTTGCGTTATCTTTCAATGACTTGTGTAGGAGGACATGTTTGAAGAGGGACATTATTTAAATCTCTCACCATTAAAAAATAATCTGTTTCTCTATTTTGTGCACCAAAATAGATGTTTTCACTCCTCTCAACATTAGGCTGTGTAGGCCAAGTCAATGGATATTTTTAAGGCAGAGGTAGATAGATTCTTGATTAGTATGGGTGTCGGGGGTTAAGGGGAGAAGGCAGGAGAATGGGGTAAGGAGGGAAAGATAGATAAGCCATGATTGAATGGCGGGGTTGACTTGATGGGCGGAATAGTCTCATTCTACTCCAATCATTTATGAACAAACTTATATTCCATCGACCAAGTTCTCACCCACTTAATCAGCTTACATGCATCTCCTCGAAGCCATTTTATATCCTCCTCAGCATACTTGATAAAAGGATACTTGGCCTCTGAGTCATATTGTTAATGTGGATTGTAACTGTCTAAGGTGTAAGCCTCTGCTGTACCATACCAGTCACCACCTGCCAACACAAGAAAGACACATATCTTCACACTTTACATTTTGGCTATAACAAGTTCTGATTCAATGTCAATACATTACTCCCTATTCTATGCGCTGTAACCTTATTGACCCATTTCCTATGTGGAGACTGGCTCTTACCTTGTGGCTGCATGCTTCTTGTTATCGTGTACCAGCTTTTCCGGCAAGAAAGAAGGGAGTGTGCTCATTAGTTTTAACCTGATAAGATATTTTGAGGATGTGCTTGCTATGGTGGCAGAGTGTTGCTGGTGTGTGAGAGATGACACATGTGTGAAAGGTAAGAGAAGCGATAATGAGGACAGAACAGGTGTTACAGATTTTAGCTTAGCAGAGAATAATGAGGGTTATGAGTCAGGTGTCTTACTTTAATAGTCCTTAAGAGGTAATTGAATCTACTACATTGCATCTAGGGTTCTTGGGACAATTCTGTTGGTTCCAAATATTCTGCCACTGTTGCTAAGGTGCTAATCGGAGTACTATTTTTCAAAGAAATGAAGGTTATTTTCCTGCTAACCTTCTTCTTCCACACCTTCAAAGCAGCAATGCGATCCATTTTACTGGCATTACAGCAGAGTTCAATATCAAGTTCAATGGAACCACAGAGTACTTTTCTTCTTGGTTATTCTGGAAATGAACCTCTCAGACCACCCTACCTCTCCTCACCATTGTATGTATTTTTCATACTTGCATTGCAAACTTGTATTGCTTCCAAGCAAATATCAATAGAACCAACAAATCATTCTAATCATTATGTTGAACATAGGTAAACAGGCATCAGAAGCCTTAAAATGATCATAGCGAGAGTCCAGGATCTCAGCAGTAACTTGTATTTATAAGGTGCCACAACATAATAAAATGTTGCCAAGATACTTCATTGATATACAATTAACCAAAAATTGAAATCTTAGCAAAACAAGGAGATTTGAGTGCAAGTCAGTGAGAGACGTTTTAAGGAGGACTTTAAAGAAAAAGAGAAATGCTGAAAAGTTCCTTAGGGAAGAAATTCAATAATTTAGGAACACTAAGAAGCTGAATGGAAGTCCAACGCTGGTAGAGCAAATGTTAACCGGGATGCATAATGGATATTGTGTAGGAAGGAACTGCAGATGCTGGTTTAAACCGAAGATAGACACAAAATGCTGGAGTAACTCAGCGGGACAGACAGCATCTCTAAATATAAGGAACAGGTGACGTTTCGGATCGAGATTTTCTGAAGAAGGGTCTCAACCCAAAACATCTCCCAAACCTTCTATCCAGAGATGCTGCCTGTCCCGCTGAGTTAATCCAGCATTTTGTGCCTGTCATGGATCAGATATTTGCAGAGATCTCAAAGGCTGCAAACAATGGGAAGGTTAGTCTAGAAAGGATTTGAAAACACTTATTCATAAGTTCTTAATTTGTAGGAGCTGAATTAGGCCATTCAGCCTATCGTCCATTCAACCATTCTGCCACTTATCTTTTCCTCTCAACCCCATATTCCTGCCCTCTCCCTATAACCCCCGACACCCTTACTAATTAAGAATCTGTCAACCTCCACCTTAAAAATATCAAATGACTTGGACTCCACAGACATCTGTGGCAATGAATTCCACAGATTCACCACCCTCCTCATTTCCTTTCTAAAGGTACGTCCTTTTATTCTAAGGTTATGGCCTCTGGTCCTAGACTCTCCCACTAGTGGAAACATCTTCTCCACATTCATTCTATCGAGGGCATCCTCTCCAAATTTATGGGGTGCTGATGGTTCCTCAACTTTAGAGTCCATTAACACCAATTAATGCTGTATTCCTAAGCTTCCAGTGATATATTATATCCAGAGATATATTATATCAATGTGCACTGTTTTGGAAATATCAGTGAGGTCAGGAAGCAGAAAGTTGAGGGTGAATAGTACTTGATACATTAGAATAAATGCAAATCTAGGGCTGCAGGAACACAAATTAGACCCTCTTTATGCAGAAATAATCTTGGGGATGTGAAAACGGACATCATGACAGAGGCAGAAGTAGACAATCTTAACAATGAATTGAGTAAATTAATCTCTGGATTAAACTGAACACCAAAAATGCAAATAATCTCTTTCACCTTCATCCAAGGTGAGAGAAGGAGCCATAGCTGCTAAATATGCTGTGAATTCATGTGGGTCAGATCTTAATTTGCACTGGAATGTGAAAATTGCTCGTCTGTCGTGTGCGAGAGAGGGGTTTTGCATTACTTTGAGTCTTACCAGTTAGTAACATTCCCCAATGGACTCTCAAATTCAGTGCGGTAGTTCAGGCCCAACGCCATGAACGGTGGCCTGGATACTGATGCCTTCAAGTCCTGAATAATAGCCAGCATCTACCCGACAGTAGCTTTGCAGAGCCTGGAAGAGCTGTAGGACCCTAAGTTACATAAAGCAGCTGCCATGGGGCTTCAGAAGCTTTGGAATGCAGCATTAATTGGTGTTAATGGGACTCTAAAGTCTAGAAACCATCAGCACCCCATAAACACAGATTTGGCCAGGTGAAAATCAGTCCCAAAGCCCTCAATCAATCAATAATACCATAAAACTTGAAACCAAGAGCTTACTCATATAAATTGGCTTCATCTCTGCTATATTCACTTTGATATTGATCTTAAAAATGACAAAATATAGATATAAGAAAGCACAATTCAAACAATTAACATTTGTCCGTTTTCTCCATTTTCTGTTTCTTTTTCCTTTTCCATTTTTTTTCTTAAATAGACTCTCAATTCAACAGCGGCTAGTTTTAAGTGAGAAGCCCAATGTGAATACTTAAAGTAAAAATGAAAAAAAAACCCTTACTTGTGATCCACCTTTCACTTGTCAGACATTGTCCCACCCACATCTCTTTTCCAGGTTTCACTCCCCTACAACGATCAGTCGGAAGAAGAGTTACTCCAGCACTTTGAGTTTTACTAAAGATATCAGATTGAGTATGGTTCCTGAAAGAGACACCATGATTAGCATCTTTAGGGTTAAAGCAGTCTCGCGTTTGGGTTTTCCATTTCAGGTTATGTATGTCTGTTTATCTTTGCTACATGACAGAATTATATAATCAAACAAAGATTTTTCAAATGCGCAGAAGGGTAGAGCAAAAAGATTTACGATGTTACAGATCTTTTCCATATTTTTCATGGATGTGTGACTTACTTCCATAAAAGAAACTGAAATATTTCTGAAACTCCCTGACATCCTTGCAATTTCCCTGGGTGCAAATATTTAGCAAGACTTATTTCATAGAGAAAAAAAATAATTCACAACGGTTCAGTAAAGAATCATGATCAATTTTGTTCCTTTCAACTCCACGGGAAAGTCTTACCTAATACCCAATGAAAAACTCGTTACAGTATCTTCAGGCAAGGAATAATGCAGACAGCACATAATATACATAGTTTGTGACAGGGATGGCTCTATCTGCTCCTAATAACCATTTAAAATAGGTTTGGTAAAACTTTGATATGCATGACGTGTCTGAAATGCGCAGCCATCAGAATTATAGTGCACCAGTTGCAGACAACATTGTAGATGCTGGGCTTCTTCTCTCTAACATTATAATTGCTGCAAAAATATATTCTACAATCTGGTATTTTTCTCTTTGCACTACCCGTTATACTTGCGTAAGGCTATGATTGTATTCATGTGTAGGATAATGTGACAGGATAGCACACAAATAAAGCTTTTCACTGGATCTTGGTGCACGTGACAATAATAAACCAATACTAATATCAATACCAGTTAATAAATGTGTAAAAAACATGTAAAGAATTCCAAATGTATTTATGTGATCAATGGAACATTTCTCTACCCTCAATGCAACACAAAATATCAAACGGGAACTTCGCAAGCTTCCAAATCTTAGAATCCCCCCAAAGTAATTTACAATGAATTAACAATATTTCCTTGAAGTACATTTGAAGTTGTGATGAATGAAATCCACAGTCTACTTGTACACAGCAAGCTCGTCCAAACCACAATATGATAAGGACCAGATAATTTAGTGGAAGACCCAAAGTCCTGGAATAACTCGATGGGTCAGACAGCCTGCCTGGAGAACATGGATAGGCCAGTCTGAAGAACGGTCCCAATCCAAAGTGTCACCTGTTCATGTTCTCCCCACCACTGGGCAAGATGCTGCCCCACCACTGAGTTACTCCAGCAATTTATTTATTTTTCTAAACCAGCTTCTGCAATTCCTTGTATCCAGATAATTTAGTGAGTTTGCTGGAAATTAATGGTGCCTGACCTATTTCAACATTTTTTTTGATTTTTCCTGATATTTTAGTGATAACCTTTGATTAAAATTGGTAAAAATCTTCTACTTTCAAATAATATCATGTAAATTTTACATCCACCTCAGTGAGCCTTTTTAAAAAATGTAACATCAATATTTGGAGTCATTGAGTCCAATACTCCTTTAGTACTGCGCATGAAAGTCAACTTGGATTTTTTTTGTTCAAGACTGCAGCAGGACTTAAAACTGTAAACTTCTGGTACTGGAGCAAAGGCACCAATAATTGAGTCATAGCTTGACGTCACAATCCCTTGGATAGCTCTAATTCTATAACATTTACATTAAAATTTAATCAGCACAACACCTTATTGTCACCGCATAAAATGTCTTCATTGTTAACGTTATTATTTTCAATAACAGGATTTTTGAAGGAAAGAGAATAAAAATATATCAAAAGCTAAAACATGAATTCATTTTACATTATGGAGATAAACCTGTGAGACATCCTAATTATTTCCAAGGTGAAATTCAATAAATTTTCTCAGCATCAAAGCTAGGATTGCAATTATGTAAAACCGTGAACAGCGTAAAATGTATATCACTTCAGCCAATTGCATTTCCTGAAAGCAATCTAGACAATAAGAAAGCAGCGTAGTCACTAACTGTTCAGATGAAGTACAATATAATAATGACAGCACTTTTATGTTAGCCTTCCAAGTTTAATCAATTATTAGTGACTTGTTTCTGTTCTCTTCACTATATTCATTTGAAATGCTTCACAAGAATGCATTCTGAGCCCATTTACTATACTCCTGATACAATCACGACCGTGCACCAAAATACTGCTCTAACTCCATTTACAAGTTTGCAGATGATACGGCCATCGTGGGCCAGATCTGGAACAATGATGCGATGGAGTACAAGAAGAAGATAGGACCTTAGTAACATGGTGTCAATGCAATAACACCTCCCTCAATGTCAGCAAGGCAAAGGAGCTAGTTATTAACTTCAGGAAACAAGATGATGTACACACTCATACCAGCATCAATTGTGCTGACGTGGAGATGGTCAAGTGCCTACACAGAACATACAATAGTAGAGACAAAAAGCTGGAGTAACTCAGCGAGACAGGCATCATCTCTGGAGAGAAGGAATGGGTGATGTTTCGGGTCGAGAATCTTCTTCAGTCTGACACACAACCTTTTTATGTGTAACTTCGGTTTAAACCAGCATCTGCAATTCCTTCCTATTCAATAG
Organism: Rhinoraja longicauda; assembly: GCF_053455715.1. Lineage (NCBI taxonomy): Eukaryota > Metazoa > Chordata > Chondrichthyes > Rajiformes > Arhynchobatidae > Rhinoraja > Rhinoraja longicauda. The sequence continues at coordinate 17,645,532 of NC_135960.1, read as the reverse complement.
TAGAGCACTGGAACAGATTTTTTGGCCAACAATGTCCATGCCATACATGATGCCAAGTTAAACTAATCTCCTCTGCCAGCAAGTAATCCATATTCCTCCATTCACTGCATATCCGTCAGTCTATCTAAAAGCCTCTTAAATGCCACTATCGTATCTGCCTCCACCACCAACCTGGCATGCTATCTAGTCAAATCAAAGCACACCAGACTGAGGAGCAGCTTCTCCCCCTCTGCTATGTGGCTTCTGAATTGTCCTTCCGTAAGCTAGGGTTCTGTCCAATTCACCTCTACTCCTTTGCAGACATTGGACTTTATTCTGTGGAAGTGCTGCGCTACAATGCTGAGATCCATATTCTGCACTCTGCGTTGCACCCTTTGGTCTACCTATTATACTTGAGTTTGACTTGATTGTATTTATGTATAGTGTTACTTGATCTGATTGTATGGCATGTACAACACACTTTTAACTGCACCTTGGTACATTTAACAATAATAAAACTAAACCTAAGCCTAAACATAAATAATGCTGAGCTCAGCAAATTAAAGGGCAGGAAAAACATCGAGTGTGCGCGAGAAGACATTTTCTATAAGTACGAGTCTGAATTTGTAAGTGGGGTTTCAAAGACCTATTAAAAATATTCCATAATAGACACCACCAAGTTAGCCATTGAGAGATGACAATATTAATATCATTGCTGTCGTGGCACAGAATATAGTATTGAAACACAAGAATACATTTTGCTGTCGAAATTACAATTAAGCTAATTTCCCTCTCCTATTTTTTCATAAATTTGTAAAAGAAGATGAGGATTCAGATCCAAATATCCAGAAGATCCTCTCCATCCATTGTGGAGGAAGAACTGCAGAAGCTGGTTTACACTGAAGATAGACATAAAATGCTGGAGCAACTCAGCGAGACAGGCAGCATCTCTGGAGAGAAGGAATGGGTGATGTTTCGGGTCGAGCCCTTTCTTCAGACCTTTGTCCATTCTTCAGACCCACCATCCGTTGTTAGCTTTGCGACAGTGAGTCAGGCAGTTTTCCTCATTTTGAAAGGTGTGAAGCTGCAACACGTACTTGGTAGATAGGAATTGAACATGTCACAGAATCAATATCTACAGTAGTTACAAGTCAAGTGGAAGTACCTTTTTAATAACGTGGCAATGATTTATTATCATCAATCAATTTCTCTAGCACTGAAATTTAATTATTGCAATTATAGAGTCTCATTCTTTTAGAAGTTAATTACCATTGAAAACCTTAAGTGTAATTATTTAAAATATTGCCTTTCTGCGACTTATCCAATTTTTACCAAACTCTATTACTATTTTTTAACATGCCTGAATGTAGAATTTGGACCATTGTAATTTGTAGAATCAAAGTCCAGCAACTAGAAACCTGTAATAAAAAATAAAATGCTGAAAATTCTCAGAAGGTTAAGCAGGATCTGTGGAGGGGCAATTACTGTTAATGTTTCTGGTTAATATCCTTCCATTATGATTCCTTCATCCTTGATGATGCTTTTAGTGCAAATGCCCTAGGAACATTTTCAACATAATTATTTACATTGTTTACTGAAGTTCTCCTGAAGATTTAGATGGATCTGGGCCAAACACAGGCAAATCAATGGTTTAATAGTTCTTGTGTAAGAAGGAACCGCAGATGCTGGTTTAAACCGAAGATAGACACAAACAGCTGGAGTAACTCAGCGGGAGAGGCAGCATCTCTGGAGAGAATGGGTGACGTTTCGGGTCGAGACCTTTCCTCAGACTGGTTAAGGATAAGTGAAACGAGAAATATATGGACAATGATGTGGAGAGATAAAGAACAATGATTGAAAGATTTGCAAAAATAGTAATGATGATATTGTTAGCTGTTTGTCAGGTGAAAATGAGAAGTGAGTGTGACTTGGGAGGGATAGAGAGAGAGGGAATGCCAGGGCTATCTGAAGCGAGAGAAATCAATATTCATACCATTGGGCTGTAAGCTGCCCAAGCAAAATATGAGATGCTGTTCCTTCAATAGTTTGTCATCGTCATGCATGCACTGCGCAGTGAAATTCTTTTTGCACAGCTCACACATGCACAAATCGCCATATTTTGGCAGCATTTACAAAAGAAAGAGTCCAAATCCAAAGTCCGGTCCACATGCTAGATGTACTGGAGTGCCCCCGATTCAGGTAAGCCCAGATAAGCCCTAGGCTGCTGTAGGGCCTCCTCTGTCACCTTCGACTAGCTCAGCCCGCGAACCAACATCCCTGTCCTCGTTGGACTGCCACTGTGTCCCGGGCGCACCTCCTGCAGTTGACTTTGAAGGTACTAGAGCCAATAACCCAGTCCATCTCCTACCGGCCCACACCTCACATCCAACGTCGCCAGCAGCTCCCGCCTCCTCGACTCTCCGACCTTCAGAGCTGAGCTCAGCAGCTTCTGAGCTTCCCCTGCATGCAGCGGCCCACTGGCCCCTTCGCGGCGGCAAGCCAGGCCTGCCACCGTACGTGTTCACAGGTAGCCTTGGTCACAGGGTCGTGGTCATAGGGTCTTCGCTTTGTTGCGGCCCGCTGGAGGACTAGCTCAGGTAGGCACGCAACTTAGTGGCATGGACATAGATCCATCTCTGGATAGAAGGAATGGGTGACTTTTCAGGCCGAGACCCTTCTTCAGACTGAAACATCAACCTGAAACGTCACCCATTCCTTCTCTCCAGAGATGCTGCCAGTCCCGCTGAGTTCCATCAACATTTTGTGTCTATCTTCAGTTTAAACCAGCATCTGCCATCCATTCCTACACATAGTGGTATCGACATGTTGGGCTGAAGGACCTTTTTATAGTCCTGTATGACTCTTTGACTCAATTACAAACTCTTCCTCTGAATACCTTCTCTTCAGGATTAATGAATAGCCCTGTTGTTCTGTGATAATTAATTCACTGTCCAAATGATGTTCAAATCATTATGGAGTTAGTTCCACTGGATCCAGGTTCAGAATGTTATTTCCACTTAGCCACTGCATCCAAGCATAATACCTTGCCTGGCCTGTTACTCTGATTTGCTGGTCTTTTCCCCCATCCTTGTCGTGGCTTTCAAGGGACTACTTTAATTGACATTTTCTGCCCTACTATTTCATTGCCATCATGATGCAACACATACTTCACTTGCACCTTCACTATCAAAATATCATGTTCATAAGTTATACGAGCAGAATTGGGCCATCCGCCCATCAAGTCTACTCTGATATTCGATCATGGCATCTCTATCTTTACCTCTCAACCACATTATCCAGCCATCTTCCCACAATTCTTGACACCTTCCACGGGGTAGATGCACAGAGTCTCTTGCCCAGAGTAGGTGAATCGAGGTCCAGGCGACATAGGTTTAAGGTGAAGTGGAAAACAATTAACAGAAATCCAAGGGGTAACTTTTTCACACAAAGGGTGCTGGTTGTATGGAACAAGCTGCCAGAGGAGGTAGTTGTGGCAGGGACTATCCCAACATTTAAGAAACAGTTAGACAGGCACATGGATAGGACAGGTTTGGAGGGATATGGACCAAATGCTGGCAGGTGGGACTAGTGTAGCTGGAACATGTTGGCCGGTGTGGGCAAATTGTGTTGAAGGGCCTATTTCCACACAGTATCACTCTATGACTTTCAAGAGAGAGCTGGATAGAGCTCTTAAGGATAGTGGAGTGAGGGGGTATGGGGAGAAGGCAGGAACGGGGTACTGATTGAGAGTGATCAGCCATGATCGCATTGAATGGCGGTGCTGGCTCGAAGGGCTGAATGGCCTACTCCTGCACCTATTGTCTATTGTCTATTGTCTATTGACTCTATGTCCCTTACCCCTGACAGCATTATGGAGCTGACTCTCAGCACTGCCTATAGGTCTCCTGACTCCCCATGGATAGGCCCCATCACTTCTTTTCTGGTACCTTTCTGGTATCTGGTGGAGCATCTGAAAATATTTAGTCCACTTTCTCCCATAAAGTTTCGTGCACAAAGTTGCATCACCTTCAAAATGACTTTCATCATTAGCTGCAGCTGCAACGTACTACCCATCCAAGCATTCACAAAATTGTTTAAGCAATTAGAACAAGGCGCTTGCTTTATTTTGCTGCCAGTTTCATGCCAAACAAGCTTGGTTTATCATGCATTGTGAACTGAGTATCTGTTTCGGAGAGCTGTACAATTTAGCTCCATTATCTATAACTCCGATTATATTTTGATCTATAATGGAACTTCATACTATTATTAAAAGGTTTTATTTAAGAACTACCGCATTCAACAGACGTACAGGTATGTAGGTTAATTGGCTGGGTAAATGTAAAAATTGTCCCTAGTGGGTGTAGGATAGTGTTAATGTACGGGGATCGCTGGGCGGCACGGACTTGGAGGGCCGAAAAAAAGGCCTGTTTCCGGCTGTATATATATGATATGATGATATGATGATAACAATTCCAGTGGTCTATAGCTTCCTTGTTACCTATACCCTCAGCCTATGAGATGGACGAACTATTGTTAGATGTTCCACCAGAGGTTTTAGAGAAGGATGGATGCTTTGAATATTTCCCTGGGGTGAGCTTACATAAACAAAGAAGGCAGAGATTCAGGATAAGACTGAGAAGAGGAAGAGTTTCTTCCTTCAGCTGGTTGTGAACTTTGGGAACTCTCCACCCAGAGAATTGTGGAGACTGGGTAATTAATACATTCGTTATCCAAGTGATGGTTGATTTAGAAGCAAGGGACCAAAGACACATTGCTTAATTTATAAACCATTGTTACGTGAAGAAAGTATCCGTGATTCTTTGCAAATTACTACCTTCAGAAAGGCAAAAGCATTGAGAAAAAAAGGAAGAAAATGAAAAAAAAGATTTATTTTATGCCAACCTAAAGTACAGTCCAGAAATTATAAATTATGTTTTGATTACAGAGATTAAAGGCCTCAAGAAAATTTTCTATAACATATGTTTCATTAGCAAACATCTGCATAGCTATGATTTGGTGTAGTTCACCTGGAATTAATTCTTGATTCATATCATAAAGAACTGTATTTTCATTGAAAATACATGTCAAATAAATGCATTGGGAGAATCACTTTTTTGTTGCTTATTGGTATTGGAATATATTTGGAAAAAATAAGTTATTTGCAATTTTTACCACCAGCTACAAATACTCGATTGCTATTATGTAGCTATTATGTAGCTGTCAGTTGTTTCACTTAAAGGAACCAAGACATTAATCTCAATGAGTCTGATGTGCAAAGGTATGAGCATTTGTTGGTTGAAGACTTGGAAATTCTCCCTGTTGTATCAACTAAAGGGAATATTGACTTCTAAATAACAAAATGGTTTCTCTTTTGTATGTATCTATCAAGTTTAAGCTCCTTTAAGTCTGATGCAGGCGCATTTCCCCTGTGGCAGTTTAGAGTTGTATTGCAATATTACTGAATCATTACCCTTGCCATGTTTCAAATGAAGGGTATTATTCAGAGTACACAGACCTTACCTGAGTCAACAATATTCGCAACTCCAATATCATATATTCCACTGGTTACTCTTGCAAATTAAACCTCTTCGCCCTCTCTCTCCAACAACCCCACCCACCTGGCATTTGCAGGGGTTTAAATTGAGAATTACTGCATGCATACAGAGTTAATCAGCTGGTATAATAATTTCAGTTGAATTTTTAATCAGGTGAATAAACCATTTACAAGAGATGTTTTTCAGCCCTTCTGGAACTCTAATACAATACACAGAAAGAAAGTCAAATAACAGTCAAAAGGTGAAACAGCTAAATATTAAGGCATAATCAATCATTGTAAGCACTAATTAGAATCAGCCCCCTCCTATCATTTAGTTTCAAACCAGGTTTAAAGGCTCAGTACATTCATTCAGCTGTTAGCTGACACGCTCCAGTGGATCGTTGTTGGATCCGCCTCATCTCCCTCTGGAGAAAATTTGTGCATGAATACTGTATGTGAACTTTAGATAAATAAATAAACAAGAGAACAGCTTCCAGATAATTGAAAGTGAGCGAAGGAGGGCACAGAAAGCACAGCCTCTCAGAGGGGGAAGCAGGAGCGGTTGACTGATGTGATTGAAATCCCAATAATTTATGACAGGTACATTACTACCAGGACGTTCAGCCTCTTTTAGTGTTTTGTTTGTTTCACGTGCTTTCTAGAATAAAGATGTGCATTTTGCTTCAGGATGTGCCGAGGAGATAGTGGAAGGAGTTCAGTGCTTAGGAATTCCTTCTGGCTGGCTGAGCAGTAATTTAGCAACTACTTGCTGTCAGCATTAACATGTCAATTCATTTTAATAGTCTGGACATGCTCATTGGGTGAGTTTATGCTTAGATGCAAAGCAGAGATTCTCCCAGGAGCCCCTGTGGTCTGAGAGTTTGTGCAGTGGCCTGTTGTGGTCCAATAATATTTCAGTGGTTTCTATGCTCAAGGTGATAGAAGATTTTCTTAGACAATTAGCATGAAACATCACAAATTTAGACACACATTATTTTTGACATAAGTCTATGCTGGAAATCACACAGCAGCAATTATTCATGCATCCAGACTGACTTTGATTGTAGCCAATGTTGGAACAAAGGTTATTTGAACTATGCCTTTGCCTTCATAACTTTCAGTTGTTACATTAATCCATGGCCTCATTCCAACAGTGTTGCTCCTCATATCTGGTGTGCAGGGAAAACACAGTTAAACATCACAAAAAGACAATGTTATAATAGCATTCAGTAGGACAGGCAGTTTCAATTGTGTGCACTTGATCAATTGACTTGTTTGTATAAGTTACAAGTGACAGAGCATTATGTTAGTTGAAGCCCTGTGTAATTTGCAACTCATGGCCAGAACATTACACTGTGTGATATTACATATAAGCAAAACTCTCTGATCTATTATAACAAAGTTACCAACCTACATATGAACTAAAATAGCAAAAAGAGGTATTTGAAATGTTAATTTTTGAATAATACAATTTCCAGATCTATGATATACTGAAGAGAGATGATTCAGCTCATTTAAGGTGAAGGAGAAAAGATTTAATAGGAATTTGAGGGGTAACCTTTTCACACAAAGTGTGGCGGGAGTATGGAACAAGCCACAATAGGGGATAGTTGAGGCAGGGAATATCCCAACATTTAAGAAACACTTGGAAAAGTACATGGATAGGACAGGTTTGGAGAGATATGGACCAAATGCGGGCAGGTGGTACCAGTGTAGCTGGGACATGTTGGCCGGTGTGGGCAAGTGGGCCCAAGGGCCTGTTTCCACACTATCATTCTATAACTCTGTGACGCTATCTGAATCAGATTCCAATACTAATCATGTTTCTGGAGATAATGTGGAAGAAGCAACATTACAGAACAAGTAAAACTGGCACATAACTGAGAAGGTACTTGTGTTATTCCAGCATTCTAAACCTGAGGAAAAGTGCAAGCAATCTGTTCATTCTCATTGTAGTTCATGGGGAAAGAAAAGAACATATTGTGATTTTCCAACTAAATCATGGACATATTTATCCCTTATGGTAATAATACATTTCTCTACTTAATCCAAACATATTTTGTACTAGAATTCTTGGCTCTTGGGAGAAACAGCTTCACTACCAAGACAATATTGAAAAGTATGTGGCACATGAAATTAATCTCCAGATAAGAACACAGAATCAGTTTAATGCTTTATACAAGTAAAGCAAAGATTACACAGCCATTCAATGGAATTTGTTTCCATCAGCATATCCTACTTTCTTTTAAATTGAAGATACTTACAATTATTACATTTGATTGCAGATCCAAACATTTATTGTAAAATGACACTATCTCAATGAAAGGGAACACTTTGTGAATTGGTAGTTTGGACTTCAGCTGCCCCCCTGCATTTATTGTTTGAGGTTATAAGATTGTGGGGTACTGGGATGACTGCATCGTGATCTGTTCATTTGAGATTCTTCTCTCCTGTATTTTATTAGTGCCAGTAGATCATTAAAATGAAGTTGGTTAGTATTTTCTTGGAATTAAGGAAAGATAAACATGTTAATTATTCAATTAATAAGATTAAACTTTTTTTTAAATTGCAGCCACGTAGAACCAACATTTGGGGTTCATATTAGTGTCAGAAATCTAAGACTTTAAAGTCATTATTACCTCATGGCCTGCATTACCTTATGTCCTAAATGTAACCCTTCAATTTCAATCTCAATTTGTCTGCTCATTCTAAACATTTTACAGTTTTGCCCAGGCCATTAATGGATGTGAAGAAAGTCCACCTAACTTATATAGTGCTCAAGTCAAAAGTCAAGAGTGTTTAATTGTCCTAACGAAACAATGAAATCCCTACTTGCAGCAGCTTAACAGGCCTGTAAATACTATACACACAGATAAAAATAACAATCAAAAAAATATAATTAGATTTATAGATTGTCTTAAAGGACACATTTTCTCACAGGTTGCTGAACCATGGAGAAAGAGGAGAAAGCTGTAAATTGGAGGAGGTTGACAGTTTTATTCACTATTCTCAGTAGATGTAAACAGTACTGGTGATGTGGATATTTACAGATTTATTATTGTGTGTGTCCAAAATATGCTTGGAAAGTTAAGTTCATACAAAATTTGCTTTGAACAGCTATCTATAAAAAATACTTTTGGTCAGGAAACAGATAATATGTTAGCATGTGTTATGTTAAAGCACTAACCAATGGTGCTGCTTTAAATTCCTGAGAGGATAAAATTGACAATTCTGCCTTCAGCATAAATTAGTTTGTATTAATATATTAGAATTTACACTCCCAGGAAAGTATGCTGATAATGTAACTTTCTTTATGTTATAAAGTGGCCTTTCAACAAAGATATATGTCAAGACCTCAATGAATATGAGTATCACTTAATGAGAACCATGAGAATTATGTTTTGAAATTCTGACTGCTAGTTTCTGATCCCTGAATCGTTAGCTTGTTCTACCAGCAGTGAAAGAATTACACCACCAGTCAGATTTTACCCATTTTTCTGTCGGGACCACTCTCTCTGTGACTACTTGGTCCACCCATCCCCTCCCACCCACCCCTCCTGTATCCTGGCACTTTCACTTGCAGGTGTAGGATTCAATGATACTTTATTGTCACATGTACAGTGAAATGGTTTGTTTTGCATACAACCTTACCCAGGCAGTACATAAGTATCGTCACGTTTTGGCACTGACAAAGTTACAAAAGTTCACCGAATCGTTCTATTTACTGCCTGCTGCCGAATATAGTACCAACCACCGCCCCTGCCCCCACCCCCGCCCCACCGGGTCCCCTGCGTTCTCATCACCTCTCCCCACCCCTTTGCGTTCCCCGTTCATTCTGATTGGCCCCTCACCAGATTCCCCCTTTCGTTCTCGGTGCAAAAAGTATCCATTCTCCTCCTCCCTCACCATAATTCTAGGTCTGAAATGGCCTTCCAGGCGAGGCAGAGTTCACATGCGCCTCCTCTAACCTGGTCCATTGCATTCGATGATTGCAATGTGATCTCCTCTACATTGGCAACACTAAACTAGAGTCAGCTACCATTTTGCAGAATACCTGGAATTTCTCAAGCATTTTGCATCCATCTTTAAATGAATGAGGCCACAGTTTGTGCCTGTTTAGTCTTGGACAAAGCTAAGGGCCAGAGATCAGGAATTAGTAATGCAAGGGGTTAAGGGAGTTGTTCAGCAATGTCAATTACAGCTACTTTCATTCTTTTGGCAAATAGTTTACACTATTGAACCACTGAACCATTGAGTTGAATTTGATTTAATTTAATGGTACAGTGATGTTTTATGAAAGTCCCTTCTTCAAATTTTTCATAGAGGTACAAATGCCATTGGATTCAGACCATATCTTTTCAAAGCTCCATGGGGTACTGTCCTATAGACAGAACATACCCATTTACCATGAACTTTTACTTTAAATTGTTTCTCCTCCAAGGTTTTCAATCTAATTCCTTTACATGAAACTTGTTCAAATTATGCAAGTAATGTTTGCTTTGGAAGGAAGGGATCACACACTAGAAGATGTGCCTGAATACCAGGAATTCCTACAGACCTCAGGAACTCTGGACAAATTTAAAATTGGATTAGAAGTCCTTAATGGACACTCAAGGAAGGGAGGGAATTAACCTATGTGACTGGGTTATTTTATCCTGACCTATGTCCACCTTGGGACTTCCAAAATTAATTCAAATGCATCAGCCAGAGATCAATGAGATTTTTGACGTTCAGGGTTCGTGCGGTAAAGTTGTGCAGAGTTAATCAGCCATGGTCCTATTGAACACTGGAGGAGCTGGCGTGTGGACCAAGTGACTCACTCCCAATTCTGTTACTCATGTTCACATTTTCATAAATAATTTAATTCCTCATTAAGAATAAATGTTGGGTTGTTTTATTTTTAATTTAAATTTGAAAGTCTGGGCGAACTGAGCTTCTTCTAACAAGACAGTAAATGAATGGTGGGAAAAGAGTTGTATTAGACAAGGCTTAAGTTCTTAACTGATAGTAAATATTGCAGCTTCACAGATGTGATTTAAGTGATTCTGTGAAACACTTTCTTTATTGGAGTTGTATTGGTTTTTGGCAAATGTTAGTGAAAGTTTCGAGAGGATTGGCATTACCTTTTCAGTTTTTTCCTCAATTTAATACTTTTGGATCCAGCCAAATAGTTTTGATGGAACATTTGTCCGATGAGGATCTGATGATGTTTAAGAAGAAGTATGGAGCCGAGAGGAGGAAGGAGATGGACAAGTTCAAAAGCCTTAGGAACATTCGGATGGATCAAGTTCACGTCAACACATTCTCTGGACACAGTGTACCCAGATAGAGCACAGTTTCATGAGCATTCTTAACACATTATTATAGCAGGCCAGTTCCTTATTCCCACTGCCCTTTGAGTGAAAAAGTTTTTGATTTAGGAGGATGCAACGATCCAGCAAAAATGTGGTTGTTGAGATCTGCGGGTCCTAGGACATGAATCTCAAAGAGCTGACCTTTCATTGCAAGAGGTATTGAGTCACACAGGCATACTGAATAGAAACACCCTCTTCAGCGTCCTCTCCGCATGTCCATAGGGGCGTGGCTGTGTTCTGCAGCTGCGGCTCACCGGCAGTCTCTCTGTCTTTTTTTGTTTTTTTTGTCTATTGTCATCGTTTAATGTACGTTTTGTTCTATTTTTAACTCTGTATATGTGGGGGGGTGGTGGGGGGGTTGGGGGAAACCTTTTTTTCTAATCTCTTCCTCAACGGAGATGCGACCTTTACCGTGTCGTATCTCCGTTCGCGCTACGGCCTAACATCGTGGAGTCGGCGGCCTCCAGCTGGGATCGACCATGAAGACTCCGGTCGCAGGGCCTGGACTTACCATCTCGGAGGCTTCGGCCGTGGGCCCTGCAGACCGCAACATCGGGAGTTCGCAGGTCCCTGGCTGGCGACCGGTTTTTGGGAGCTCCAGCCGTAGCAGCTTCGACCGTCCGGAGCGCGAGGTACGATCGACCCGCTCGCAGGCCCTTCATCGCCCTGCGTGGCCCGGCCGCAGCACTTTCCATCGCCCGGTGGGGGCTCAGGACTTTCATCGGCCTCGCCCGGTGGGGGCTCAGGACTTTCATCGGCCTGCTTGGCTCGGCCCTGGGACTTTCCATCGCCCGGTGGGGGCTCAGGACTTTCATCGGCCTGCTCGGCTCGGCTCTGGGACTTTCCATCGCCCAGTGGGGGTTTCAAAAAGTTGGGAGCCTCGATCACCTCGTGGCACCACGGGAGAAGAATGAGGAGGAGATAAGACTTTTCTATGCCTTCCATCACAGTGAGGGTGTGCCTAGAGCAATCACTGTGATGGCTGTTTGTGTAAAAATTGTATCTGTGTGTCCTGTGCTTTTTGTTGTCTACTGCCGGACCCTGACGTGAGAGGACGCTGGCGTTGTTTATTCGCCGCTTTTCCGTTAGGATAGTTTGTCTGTTTGTTTTTATGTTATGATTGTCTTTGTAAAGCGCTTTGAGCACACGATAAGGCGCTATATAAAATAAATGATTATTATTATTATTATTATTATATCAACCATTCTGTACACATCTAAATGCATCTTGTCACCACAGGAAGATCATTCTCCAGGTACTTGAAGAATACCAGGGCATCTGCTGTGATGCAACTCTCCTTAATGGATTCAATTCTCCAAGTACATTTAGATACCAAAGGATACCCACCCAAATACATGGATGGTGACCCCACTGAGTCGTGCAGGCAATGGGGAACCGATGGGCAAGAAGCAAAATTATTTGTAATCAAGCATATCAAGTGAATACTGAAAATATATTTAGGTGCCTTGAATACTGGAAGAGCATTTCAATATGCAATAGCTAGGGTATCAAGAGTGGTGGAGCCATTACCCCATAATGCTTACATTCCACACACTCCAAATACGTACAGGTATGTAGGTTAATTGGCCGGGCAAATGTTAAAAAAAATTGTCCCTAGTGTGTGTAGGATAGTGTTAATGTGCAGGGATCGCTGGGCGGCGTGGACCCGGTGGGCCGAAGGGCCTGTTTCCACGCTGTATCTCTAAATCTAAATCTAATGATCACTGGTATCACTCCTGATGTCAAACAACCTACAGTCCATGGATGATACTAACATTATTTCAATAGTCCAGGTATGACCCTCGAACTATCTTTACTCAGACTTTACTGAACTTTATTTTGCATTGAGTCTTACTCCGTTTATCATGTACTTGTTGATGGCTCAATTCTAATCATGTAACGTCTTTCTGCTGACTGGTTACCTCACAACAAAAGCTTTTGACTGTACCTCGGTACACATGACAATTAATTAAACAGCTACATAATGTTGGGTTACCACGGACTATTGCTCTTCAATTTTCAAAAGCTCTGATGTGAAATGCTCAAAGCTTCACTCTGACTGACATACTCTTGGATTTGCATTGTGTGGGGTAAGACTTGGTCTGCCTTTTGCTGATGAGTGAGGCTCTATAAAGAATTAAGTGCATGAATTAGAACTTTAAAGGTGAGAAATTTAAATGTTTTCATGATCATTTTTTAATCAATGCCGACATCCAGTCCAGATGAATGATCATTCTTGACAGTATGACAGTTAGAGTGTTAATTTTGTATTGATGCAGTTGAAAGACTGTCATATTCCTATTTCTAAAGACAATGCATTCTGATAGCTTGGTTATCTCCAGAATCACCTCTGGAGTTGTCTGAAGAAGGGTTTTGACCTGAAACGTCACTCATCCCTGCTATCCAGAGATACTGCCTGTCCCGTTGAGTTACTCCATCATTTTGTGTCTATCTTCAGTGTAAACCAGCATCTCCAGTTCCTTCCTATGCATGTCTTCCTGATGTCTGGCAGGTTAGCTCCAATTCTTTGACTCTCTTTGATCATTGATGCTCTCCTGTCAAGGAGAAAACAAATAACAAATGTCAGAGGGTGTTCTATTTATAAGGGCCGTAAACCTCCAAGGTGGAGCAGTGATAAATCTTTGAAAATACTCTCGATACTAATTTTACAAAAAGTATACTATTTAATTATATACTCCTGTAGGTTTTTTGGTTCACAGTGGCTTTGTGCAGCACAGTACAGAAGCAGAGCAATATTGTAGCTTAAAACTGTATTCCAGCCACGCCTCTCTGATTCTTGTCCCTATGGTAGGTCAGCAATCTTGTTCCAACAAATAGCTTTCTTGTATGGATAAATCTAACCGAATGACCCAAGTGTATTGATTACTTCTCAATTGTTCTGGAGATGAATTGGTGCATTGCATCCCAGCAAGAGCAGTAAAGATAGATATTTAGAAATATTTGATTTCAATTTAAAAAAATGGAAGAAATCAAACTGAAGATTTATAGAAGTAACATGATTAAAACCGTTGATGAGACATACAGATATTAATTTTGAAGCAATATTTAATATTTTATTAAAAGACAGCTATGTCATTGCGCGAATAAAACCATAGGTTATCAGAAGTTCAGAGGTTCCATTGTAGATTGGAGGCCTATAGAAAACCATAATGTTTATTTTGGCATCTGTGCATTTCAGATGCAACAATAATGTATGTGAAGATAGACACAAAATGCTGGAGTAACTCAGCAGGTCAGGCAGCATCTCTGGAGAAAAGGAATGGGTGATGTTTCGGGTTGAGAACCTTCTTCAGACTCTGATCAAGCGTCTCAACCCAAAACGTCATCTATTCCTTTTATCCAAAGATGTTGCCCAACCCGCTGAGTTACTCCAGCATCTTGTGTCTATCTTCAGTGTAATCTAGCATCTGCAGTTCCTTCCTACACAATAACGTACCTGAAGCTGATATGGTACATGTAATGCTATGGAATATACCACAGAACATGTTTGAGAATAAATTTCATGCAAAATAAACAAATTAGGTGGGGTATCCAAAAAGTGGAAATCAAGGGGAAACATTTTTTGGAGGCATCTGAAGATGGATGTGGCAATGAGATGCACAGGCTACAAAAGGATGAAGTTGATCAACTGAAAGGTCATAGCTAATGTATGCATTGGTGTAATTACACTAAAGGGGATTATTCATTAGCTTAATTGATGTAATTGGAGGAGAATATAGCCAATTCCTGTTGCTTTGATAATGTAATTAGGTGTCTATTCATTTACTGAAAATAAGTGTGAAAAACACCTTTATTGGGTGTGAAGATGCTGAGATATATTAGCAACTGAGGCTAATGCAGAAATTGAACTTGGGAAAGTGGTAATAAAGTATATGATAAAAAGGCTACATTCTTTGAAACATGAACACAATTGAAGCATTAAATTTCATGAAAATGACTATCTTAAAATCATCTGTATTTTTAAGAAGTCCCTTCATGATATAGACCATTCCCTTGATCTATATGTGTGACTTATATTTATTAATTTATGAGATTCTATATCTACATTATCAACCATGGATTTGCTGTGAGGCAGAATGAAGCCATTCAGCCCATCAAATCTGTTGGGGATTATTCAGGAGTTGTGAAACTACTTGAACACATGAGACTTCACAACATTTGTTCTAAAGTAGATTGCGGGTAGCAATCAGTCTGAAACTAAAAGGGCAGATTTCCAAATCTATGAACGTGACCATGAGATGTTCTCGTAGGTGTCAGCCAAATGTAAGATAATGGAGTTGTTTAATTGGCCTAGTGCACAATGGAGACACAAGGAACTGCAGTTGCTGGAATCTTGGAGTCAGGCAGCATCTCTGAGCATGAATAGGTGACGTTTCAGGTTGGGACCCTTCTTTGGACTGAGTTATGCAGCTTAAGTTATTTATCATCATTGTGACAGAGATGTTATTTGAAACATCAGACATGGCAATAAGCTTATTTATCTGTCTTCTCTGTACACTTTCCAGCTTGCCAACATCTTTCCTATAACATGGTGCCCAGAACAGAATGCAATACTCTAAATGTGGTCTCACCAACATCTTATATAACTGCAACATGACCTCCCAACTTCTATACTCAAAATTCTGAGTGATGAAGGCTAATGTGCCAAAAGCCTTTTTGACCACCCTATCCACCTTTAAGGAACCACGAACCTGCACTCCTAGATCCTTATGTTCTACAACACTCATGTTAGACTTCCCAAAATGTAATACCTCACATTTATCTGTATTAAATTCCGTCAACCATTCCTCAGCCCACCTGGCCAATCGATCAAGATCCTGCTGCAATCTTTCACAACTATCTTCACTATCTGCAGTACCACTTACTTTTGTATCATCTGCAAACTTGCTAATCTTACCATGTATGTTCTCATCCAAATCATTGATATAGATGACAAACAATAATGGGCCCAGCATCAGGTCATAAGGTCATAAATGATAGGATAGAATTAGGCCATTCAGCTCAAGTCTACTCCGCTATTCAACCATGGCTGATCTATCTCTCCCTCCTAATCCCATTCTCCTGCCTTCTCCCCATAACCTGTGACACCTGTACTAATCAAGAATCTATCTATCACTACCTTAAAAATATTCGCTGACTTGGCCTCCACAGCCTTTTGTGGCAAAGAATTCCACAGATTCACCACCCTCTCACTAAAGAAATTTCTCCACATCTCCTTCCTAAAAGAACGTTGTTTAATTCTGAGTCTATGACCTCTAGTACTAGACTCTCCCACTGGTGGAAACATTTTCTCCACCATGCAAGTGAATTCTCAAAAAAATTGCTCGGTAAAGAAAATTCAGAATTTGCCAGTGTAAACGATGCATCGGATGCACTGATGCACAGAAGGTCCAGGCAAGTCCTGTGACATTCACTCTCTTGCATTGCTTGTGTTGACAACACTTCCATGAATCCCCCCATGGTCCAGGATTGATTGCACCATTCATAAATGAACTCGCATTTTACAGTCATTGTTAGGACAGCTTTAATGTGGGGTGAAAGGATCCTTTCTGAGTTGAATCCAGCCCTTTCACTCTGGCACTGTAAATCTGTCCCAGGTCTGTCAGAAGCAATTAAGTCTGTCCCAAGTCTGTCCCCATCAGTAATACCCATAAGGTTATGCATCTCTGAGCCAGTGTGACCCCAAACCTCTCCCCCTTCATTCTGACCAACTACAGCCTCAGCAGCCAAACATAAAATCTACCCTGATGTTCCATTGCACCCATCGAAGGCCCTACAATATATTGACAAATGCATTGTCTTTATCTCCCTGAACTCATGGCCTCTGAATATTCTCCACCACTCTCAACACCAACTTTCAAACTATCTATTTTCCTATGATAAAGCAGGGGGTATTGTATAGTAAAGGATTTTACAGAGGCCGTTTTCATAAAAACACACATTCAGTGTTTTATCGGGTCATGACCCATCTTCAGAGTTCTCCACGGTTGCTGCCTGACCCACTGAGTTACTCCAGCACTTTGTGTCCTTTTGTGTATGCCAGCATCTGCAGTTCCTTCCATCCACATAAAGACTGCTCTTAATTGCTTCTTGGTCAAAGAGAGAACTTTGACCTAGAAATATATTGTATTAAATGTGCATTAAAAGTGTGTCAGACGGGAGTCCTAGACCAGTTTGACGGAATGCTGATGGGGTGATTTTTATTTGAGCACGCCGCATAAGGTATTGTGCACATAAGCACTGATTACATTGATTTGATTACTTTAGATGACCATAAACTCTAACTGGCAGCCTGTTTCCCTTGCACTTGAAGTGAAAATCATGGGGGCATATGTGTACATTAGAAGTGCAAATTATGCTCACATTCATTTGGTTCATCTTTAGTTTAGTTTCAACTGAAGTAAATCCACCGCAAGTTTTATGATTGAATCCCTAACATTCAATAGGTGACTCGAATAGAAGCTGCTAATTTGCAGAGGAAGGTGCCTGATATGTCCTAATAGTGGCCTTCGTTGATGTTGATCTATTATGTTTCTTTGTTGCATATCTGAATTTTAATGGAGTCACGGAAGTGCCAAATATGCAACTCAGATTCCAAAAGTAATGCTATGCAATGTACAGCTGTGTACACAGATTCCTTCCAGTATCAAAATCAAAAATTTCAACATGTATTTTAATTGTGTTATGAAGTTCCAATTTGCATCGCAATACATATAAAATATATGTTTTGTGACTGGATTTCTAGGCTAATGATTAAACTGCGATTGAATAACACTGATATCCTTTGAAACAACACTATTTTCCAGTGAATTCAACAGAAATGAATCATTATTTGAATGAAGTAAAGAACTTTCTCATCCTTTTATATGCTACCCCTATAATTGTTAATCATGTGCAATTTTGGGAACTTTAAACTATGCACAGTCATTTTACACTTGCAACTCTCTTTAGTTAGAAAGCTTGTTTGCATCAGCCATGGCCCTAAGATGGAAACTAAGGCACTGGCCAAAAGCTATTGGCAATAGCTATTGTGTTAACAGATTTCTTTGTTTGTACACATAACAACTGCCAAGGTATGCCACGCAACTTACACATATCGTGCTAGACCTCATTATCTTTCCTCATTGGAAGGTACTGCAGAAGATGGTTAAGCAGGCAAACTAAAGTTTTTATAAGATACGAAATCATGGCTAAACAAAGTAATATATTGGCTCACTTGATATACAATAGAACAGGGCTTAAATATAACACACAAGGGGAAGTTTAAATAAAGGCACACACATAAAATTACAAAGGTATTATGAGTGGGAAAGAGTTTGGCTTGAATAGAAGAGTTGAGAAGACAACTTATGTCAAGTGGGTAATATTTGTGAAAGGAAGGGACTGGATTTGTATCAGTGTTCAGATTTTTAATATTATACACTGATAAAGTACTAGGAGCAGATATGAGGAATTCTGACTTGAGAAAGCATGGGATTTATTGTAACATTGACTTCATGAAACTCTGATGTTGGTGATGGTTCACTAGCAACTCTGACACTTCCGAATCAGAGTTTTGGACTCAAGTCTCATATTTCCACAATGAGCTCTCAGCATCTACGCTGAGGCTTCAGTGCAGCACAAAAGGGAATGCAGCATTATTAGAGGCGTGCCTTTTGGATGAGATGCTAAACCATAACTTTTCTTCATGCCTCTTAAGTGATGGTTGAGGCAGAAACGATTATGGTATTTAAGTGACCTTTGGATAGGCAAATGGATATCCAGGGAATGGAGGAATATAGATCATGTGCAGGCAGATAACAATTGGTCTTGACATCATGCTCAGCATCAACATTGGGGGCTGAAGGGCCTGTTCTTGTGTTGAACTGGTCTATGTTATATGTTCTACCAATGTGTATGAAGAAGAGTATGTTTTCTTGATTTTCTGGTCAAGATTTATCCCTCAACCAACACCATAGCTTATTGCTGCTAATAGCACTATATTTTTTCTGCAAATGAGTATTATATATATCTGCTTAATTGGTTTTGAAACTATTTGAGACATCCTGACATCATTATAATTGCTATATCAATACATCAGTTTTTCAAGTCTGAAAAAGGGTCCTGACCTAAATCTATGCCTGTCCATGTCCTCCTCAGATGGTGCCTGACCTGTACTTTGTGTTTTTTATTTGCAAAACCAGCTGCAGTTGTTTGTGTCCTTGCATTTCTCTATTTCAATACCATTTCTCTTGCAAGGATATTATCTTACTGGATGTTGTTGCCTCCCATTCTTAATTGTGTGCCATTGACTGCAAAACGATGCTGTAAGTGTTAATAAAATAGGTGAATTCAGTTTCTAAAATCATTCAACATTGCTCCCAAATTATTCTTAGCTGTAAATCATTTTAGCTAAGGTTCAGTCATTTCAATGAGGAAATCACATTCAAAAGATTTTTAGCATAAATTTCCACAAATTCCTTGCCAAAATTATAATATTCCATGTTAGCATGTTAATATAAAAGCTGAGGGCTGGCATATCTTATTGTTTGTGCTGTAGAGATTCTTTGCCAAGACAGAGCTCATTTAAGATTGGTGAAATCCAGCTTGCTTGGGAAATAAACAGTTAAAAGGAACAGGTTTCATAAGGTTATCAAAGAAGCATTAATGATATGATGTATGCTGTTACAGATTTAAGCAGCAAGGTACTGCAGAATTTTTCACACAAGATGTCACAGCTTGTATGTGCTAAAATAACACACACCTTCAGCTTCATTACCACCGTGAGGAGATTACACCTACATCGGTGCTGCACCTCAGCCAATTTGCAACAACAAAAATTGAATTGAAAAATAAGACTTTAATTTACCAAGCTGCAGTGCTGAGATCTACACAGACCCACTACCATAACAAACCTAATTCTACCTGCTTCAAACATTTGGAATGGAACACAGGAAGATGAAGATAACAGTTGACGGCAAACAGTTGGATGTGGGAATAGCTTACAGTAACTTGGTTATAAGATTTCCCGACACAAGGTGCTCAATTATCTTTACGTCTCACGAGGTTTCTAGGCTTATGTGCATCACGGGTATTTGCAGTACAATATTGAAGTAAGTACTCAACACCATATACATAACTGAGCACCATCCAAATTCACATAATATCGTGCTTCTACGTTACTAAATAAACAATTCAAATGTCGTTGGTGGTCTGTTCCATCCGTGACCACCACAGCAATTGCTCGTCAATAAGATTATTTTGGCACTTTACTGGAGATCATGAAAGATGCTATAAAAATGTAATTTGGTTCTTTTAAAGTCATAGTCAATGCTGAAACATCAATTGGATTTAACACTAGGAAGGGAGATAGATATCAAATAACTTTGAATGGTGCCAGAACATTGCATCAAAAACTATTTTAACACTCATTACTGTTGAAAGAATTGATTCAAACAACATCGTTCACTTGACTGAAGGAAAGAAAGTTTGCAGTCTGCCTCTGACTCAATATATGTTTTGCACTGCAGTGATAGTGTATCCATTATGTTATTAACAAGTTTTATGGAGATGCTGATTGAAAATGTAAACAGTTCAGTGCGAGTTCAAATCTCACCATTGTGGTTTAATAATTTGAATTCAATCTTCTTTCAAGGGAAAAAATGGTAATTTACAAATTAAAATTTATTCCCAGTAAAAATGATCATGACCCTTTAAATTAGACAATAGACAATAGACAATAGACAATAGACAATAGGTGCAGGAGTAGGCCATTCAGCCCTTCGAGCCAGCACCGCCATTCAATGCGATCATGGCTGATCACTCTCAATCAGTACCCTGTTCCTGCCTTCTCAAGAAAGGATGGCATAGGTGGTAGAGCTGCCGCCTCATAATGCCACACACCTGCGTTTGATCCTGACTTCGGATGCTGTTTGTGCGGAGTTTGCACATTCGCCCTGATACCATGAGGGTTTCCTTCAGGTGCTCTGGTTTCCTCCTACCTCCCAAAGACACACAGGTTTTTGGTTAATTGGCCTCTGTAAGACTGTCCCTAGTGTATAGGGTGTTGATGAGAAAGTGGGATAACATTGAACTAATGTGAACAGGTGATCAGCGGTCGGCACAAACTCAGTGGGTGAAGGGCCTCATTCCATGCTGTATCTCTAAAACTGAAAACTAAAAACTAAAACCAATGAATAAACCCATCCATCTGGCCATTTGTAACTCCACTCCAGAATGATGCATTTTGCTCTTAACTGCCTTTTGATGTGAGTAAGCTGCATTCTTAAATGACAGCCAGAAGTGGGCAATGATCGAATCAACACTGTTTTACACTTAGTATCTCAGTCAAAGGTACACTTCCCAAGGACAAACACATTGCAGAATACTTATAATGGGGAGATTTTTTTTAGAACATTTAGGACAAATGGATGATTCTGAAAGACATTCTTACAGAATCTTACAGAAAGACATCCTGCTGCAGTATGTGGTAAAGATAGTGAATGTCTGAGTTTTGCTAAACAGATCCAAGGAGATTATAAGAAGCATATTTAAATATTGTGCAAAATAGATAGGCTTCTGCAAACCTCTATTAGGTTAGAATTTTATACCCAATTTCTTGAACATGCAGACTATGTAATACTTAATAAATAAGTCCTGGAGATCTGAATACCTAGAAAATAATGGTGCTGTTGTGAGTCACCCTGCATCTAGACGAGGGTAACATTGCTCCAGCAACCTGCCACACACAACTAAACAAGATTTTCAAACAGGTTCAACAACAGACAAGATCTCTTGCAATCTAACTGGTACTATTTGCATTGCTGTGCAGAAAGAAATAATAATTATACATGATTTTAATATTTATTGTTCTGAGAATTTAATGTCTTACTGTCCTGATCCTATGTATTGTGAATATTGTGCATAACATAATTATCCGAATAGAAAATGCAAGTTTGTTAAATTTGACGCATTTGAGATGTTTTCCAACATTTCTTAAATTTGCATCCCAACAAAGCAGAAGGTCAGGTTTTTTGTCCAAATGATCTGCCCAAAAACATACAGGTTTAATGATGACTGTATAGTTCATTCTTTTCTTGACACGAACATTTGGGCTTTGGGGATTTGGTCTTTGCAGGATGACATCTGGATAGCAACAAAATAATCTTTGAATTTCACCCAATAACTCCTGCAGCTCCATCTGTATCGAGGCCCAGTTCTAATCACAGTCCCCTCAAACACCTTCCATGTAATATTTAGACTCCCTCTCAAATGTCACACCACCTGGGGTTTACATCTGTCAAACTGCAATGGGAGCTGTTTAGGACAGGCCCCAGCTTGCCAGTTAGAAGATACTGTCACTAAAAGTCAAATGACTTTAGTTGCAAAAGGGACATGAGCAATAGGGTTATCAAAGGTTGTGTAACACAAGCTCATGAAATTATGGAAAATGAGAGGAAATCGTTTTTCTCCAAAATTTAATACAAAAATAAACATAATTATATCAAATACAGCATGTTTGTACTGTGGGTATGTTCAGCAATATATGAAAATATGTAGTGTCAGAGCATATGTGGTATACAGTACTAAAATCACCCAATTTTAAAAAAAAATCCCAATATATAAGCAGTACCATACAGAGTATTGTTGGTTATGTTTTAACCAATGAACATTGATATTTTTCTAGCTTCATTTGTGACATCAATGAAGCATTAACAAACACAAGCAAATGATGCAAAGAGAAAAGTAAAATCAGCATTCAAATAATGAGCATTCAGTTATACTCCAGTAAAACAAATCAGAATTAGCTCTGATACTTAGGCTGCTCTTTGCACTTTGATATCGTTCCTTTGAAAGATCAGTTCCAGTTGATGGGTTAGACATTTTTTTTTACACAAGTCAGAAATCCGTGGTCACCTTTAACTACTCTTATTTGTTGTCAAAGCAATTTTATGCTGTTGGCCATTCTCCCCTCTTGAATAATTCACACAGAATAATAAAAACAACCTATTGAATAGATATTTGGTACATTAACTTTTATCCTCAACATCTTTAGTGAACCAAAAGGCTTTTTCTTATAGCAACGGAGCACATAAATAAGATATAGCTGCATTGCTAATAAGCGAAGCATGCAATCAGTAGATTATGCCATAATTGGATACATGGAGGAAGGTTGATATTTTTCATTAGGATTTCACAAGATCACAAGTAAATATCACAGCTCATCCATTCAAAATAAAAAAATCTGAATTTTGTTACAGAAGAATTAGGCCATTTTAGGGAAATGTCAGGGAATAATATCTAATGCAGGGTATTGGGCATCTCTATAAGTGCCTTCTTCAAATATGCTTTTGTGAAACGAGCTGAAGGTTTGAAGCGTCCTGACCAATCCATGTTCTCCAGAGATACTGCTTGAACTGCGGAATTGCACCAACACTTCCTTTTTTTTGAAACCCCAAAAACAGAGATCGATTGATTTGCATTGGGTAGAGGCATGATAGGTTATGAAATGTGGGTAGACTGTATTAAGATACAAATTAACTATGATTTATGGCTGTTAAGACTCCATATTTTTAACAACTTTGAACTTGAAGGGTACAAGTTGGTTCCAGAAATGTGGCGACTCGCGTGTGCTAGCTCAGTGTTACATTTGCTACTATTGTTACATTTTAAGTTTAGTTTCGTTTGATTTAGAGATACAGTGCTGAAACAGGCCCTTCGGCCCACCGAGTCCACACCGACCCTACACACGAGGGACAATTTTTAGCTAAGCCAATTAATCTACTAACTTGTACGTCTTTGGAGTGTGGGAAGAAACTGGAGTACCATGGGAAAACACACATTTTCATGGGGAGAACGTACAAAGGTGATATGAACTGTTCAAGAGGAGGTCTGGGTGTTATAGGGAGATGGTGATGGAGATCAATGCTGGTTGTGGTCTATTTGGTCATACAAGGTGTAAGGCTCAGAACTGAACTTTAATAAGTTCACAACTCATCTGAACATCTCAAACCTGCCTCCTGACTGAAGCCATCAACAATGGCATGGTCTCATGCAAGTAGGAACCGAAATTCATTCAATTTCAAAGTGTTGCCTGGGACCAAAGGAAATGGTCTCACAAGTGAGAAAGGAGGGGATTAGAAATTAGAATTGTTTGTTGATGGGGAAAGAAGTAAATGGGTTGAAGATCCAGGGCAAAAGCTGCCCAATGTACACTTGCAGAGTCTAGGAAGCTCTGTTCAACAAAGAGACCATATGAATTTTATTTACTAATTTTCCTTGGCCCACTCTAAGCACTCAATGTGCATCAGCCATGGATGTCAGGACTGGGCTCCTGCAAGTTTTCTGAATGTGGTGATAATAGTATTGTCATGGCACCAAAAACATTATTAGAACACTGATTTTTCCATCCTTCCTGGGAAGTTTTTGCATAAACAATAGAGCGAATTTCCATATCCTACCTCACACAGTAGAAATTGTGTGTGGGAGGGGTTAAGATCACTTAAATCCACTCATCAATCTAACACTGCATTTTTCCAACCTACTATGTTTTATCTTCAGGCCACAAAGTGCTGGAGCAACTCAATGGGTCAGGCAGCATCTCCGACAACACGGAAGGGTGATGTTTCGGTAGGGAATCCATCTTTCTAAGTTTTACTTTGGCTGCAAATGAAAACGATTGAGATTTAATATTGAAGAGAGCAAGGGTGCTATATCTGGGATAGTCACAGCTTTGTTTTTAAAAGAGGTTTTTCAGTGATTTTTTTTTTCTTTAACTCCACTGGAGACAAGGAAATAGAATTTACTAGGGGGATGAAAATGTTCTGAGGTCTTTCCAGCTTTAACCTGAAGGAAGTTAAGTTTAAGTCTAATGTGGTTGTCAATCCGATAATTGCTCAAGAATGTGCAGCAAATTTACAATTTACCTCTCTCATACATATGAAAATGTTAAAGACCATGATAAAGCATCCTCTCGCACATGTACTTTCTCCCTTTCGTCCTTACAAGCCCATTTTCTGACATTACAGATGACCTTTGTGACTCTGCCTTACTTCCAATTTTAACTGCTTCCTTTGAGTCATTTGTTTAGTTTTAAGTGATTTTTTTTCACATTAAACTCGTACTCATTAATTGCGATATTTCATCTGGTAGCCTAACTCATCTTTTCAACTCATGGGAAAGATTTATTGAGAATGTTTCCCGGTGAAGGTTTCTTTCATGCTGTGGACTTTAAATAGTTGTGATGGTTTTTGTAAGGTCAAGTGTGCATTCAGACAGCACAATGTAATCCATCAGAATGTCTTTTCTTAAGGTTAAAATAGCATTCATGTTTGGCACTGCTAATCGGGATGAGATACATCATCTAAATAGTAGGTACTCGTACTGTTTCACTTTGAAGAGTCAACTAAATTTATTGTGATTAAACTATACATTAAATCAATTTAAGGGACAAATTAATGAGTTTAATTTGGTGACAATGTTGAGTTCTTCACATGTAAACATTATGAGAAGGTTGAATGAACAGTCCTTGGAAAACCAATGATCTATTTGCACAGGCAATTTTGTGTAACAAGCTGCATTAAAATGAGGCACCAATGAAAGATCTATGACCTGGAACATTAATCATTTTTCCATCTCCACACATGCTGCATGATCCGATGAGTATGTTCAGCATTTTCTGTTCATATTGAAATGAGCACCTATGATGATACATTCTGGATGGGGATTCTATATAACCACATAATCCCAGAACCTCTAGAAATAGTCTGATATTTTGTAGACATAATGGTGAGAGATGAATTGTTGTTAAATGTGAAAAATATTTTAGACTTTTGCAATTGGAAACTACAATCATACACAAGATAAAATCCTACTGTTCTCTACATGAGATACTTGAGACAAATAATTTTAAACAAGTTTTATCTCTCCATCCTACCATGTCGAGGTAACTGAATTTGAGTCTAAAACTGAAATTTACCTTCCATAGTATAAGATATTCAATGTGTTTCACAAACCAGATTGTGCAATTTTTCCATCAAGTTCTTGAAGAATTTTCTGACTATCAGTTGATGAAGGATTGTAGGAAAATAACTGCAGATGCTGGTACAAATCGAAGGTATCACAAAATGCTGGAGTAACTCAGCGGGTCAGGCAGCATCTCTGGAGAGAAGGAATGGGTGACGTTTCGGGTCAAGACCCTTCTTCAGACTGATGTCGGGGGGGCGGGACAAAGAGAGGATATAGGTGGAGACAGGAAGACAGTGGGAGAACTGGGAAGGGGAAGAGAGGGTCAGAGGAGCTATCTAAAGTTAGAGAAGTCAATGTTCATACCGCTGGGCTGTAAGCTGCCCAAGCGAAATATGAGGTGCTGTTCCTCCAATTTGTGGTAGGCCTCATTATGACACTGGAGGAGGCC
Organism: Rhinoraja longicauda; assembly: GCF_053455715.1. NCBI lineage: Eukaryota > Metazoa > Chordata > Chondrichthyes > Rajiformes > Arhynchobatidae > Rhinoraja > Rhinoraja longicauda. The sequence continues at coordinate 17,619,248 of NC_135960.1, read as the reverse complement.
CATGACAGAAAGGTCAGACTGGGAGTGGGAGGGAGAGTTGAAGTGCTCAGCCACCGGGAGATCAGGTTGGTTAAGGCGGACTGAGCGAAGGTGTTGAGCGAAACGATCGCCGAGCCTGCGTTTGGTCTCGCCGATGCAGAGAAGTTGACATATGGAACAGCAGATACAATAGATGAGGTTGGAGGAGATGCAGGTGAACCTCTGCCTCACCTGGAAAGACTGTTTAGGTCCTTGGATGAAGTTGAGGGGGGAGGTAAAGGGATAGTTATGAAGGGATGAAGTATCATTGCAACCTATGCAATTTACTGCCTTTATTGAAATTATAATTGTTGTAGATTCTTTGGGTAAAATCGATTGACTGCAACATAAACCCATTGTTTCCATTATCTTTCGACAGTTAAAATTTCAAATACAAGCCAAGAAACAAAATGAGGACCTCGCTTCATTGAGAAGAATATCACGAGTAACTAGTTTACATTACCATGTCGCAAAGCTACGGGATAGAATCGTTAAAAATAAATGCCACCATTTTCAATAATTCTCATATTTGCATTGTTGATTGCAAACTATTTAAATATTAGCTGAACATTATGGTTATGAATCTGTTGTGCCCCTGATATAAATTAACATTATAAATGCTGCATAATCCACTCAGCACTACAGAATGTGCCCACCTGCCAGACACCTGTTCTTACTGTTTCAATACTCTTTGATTACAGCAAATGCTGGGTCTCTTCTGAAGTAATGAGCAATTTTTACATTTTGCATGATTAGAAACAGATGCTGACAAAGCCTAGCCTAGCAGTTGTATGCATGAACAATTGCTGATATGTTTATGATTAGAAATTACAAGAAGTCAAATCAGTGTTAATGCTATAAAGTAAACACCATTTTTTTTAAACAAAGAATCTGATTTGACGTCTCCCGTAGTCGTTTGAAAAATAAAATTATTTTTAAAGGGACAGTGAAATATCACGACTTAACAAATCTCAGAATCCTGAACTATTTTTTTACCGCTAACTAAACCTCAGTGCTTTTACTTTAACCAACCACACTTCATTACTAATAAAAGAAAGGTTGAGATGGTAGCCGAGAAAAAATAATCCAATTTGATCAATAAAATGTTTCACAGTAACTTACGTCCTAGAAATGATTGAAGCACTGTTGAATTCCATCAAACCATGAGAAATAACAGTTTCAAAGACTAGGAAGGCAAAATTTCTTAACTGCTGAAATGTGATAAATCGAAGTTTGTTGATTGAATATCAATGGTCATTATAATATTTTCACCATCAACCCAAAGTTAACATTGGCAGGCTGGAAATAACAGTTGAGATAAAGTAGCCAGCATCAATTAGCCTGTATTGCCTAAGAGATGTGTCTCTTAATAGGCAACCATTTTACAAGTGAATCAGACCTGTGAATAAAAGCACAGGACAGGAGTGATTGGGCTCCCATATTTTTGGGTACTGCTCTGGAAGACAATAGCGGGATTTTCATAGGTGATGTGTTGATGCAGGAGTCCCGAAGGTTGCCAAGGATAGATTGAACATGTATTCTTCTACAGATGAATGAGGACATAGATGGGCAGATTACACAAGAAGACTGGTGCTATACACCATGAAATGGCTGGTGTACCACCATTCATTGAGAAAGGACATGTAGAAGGGGAACAACTTGGAGCAGTTGTATGTGTGTAAATTCAAAATGGGAGGACTAACTTGGTTCCTTTACATATGTGTGGATAAAGCTATTTTGCACTGTCTGATGGCAGGTATTCCATCTCCAATACAACATGAACTTCAGTCCTTCTGCCTCATAAAGTGGAATCACAGCACTTAAAACAAAATGCACTAATAATGCTGGGAATCTGAAATGTAAACAAAAACAGAAAATGCTGGAGAGTCGCAGGGGATCAGCCTGACTTACTGGGTGTTTTAAATAAATTCTCTTTCTATTCATCCATTTACCCAATCTTACCTATTCACCAAAGGATTCGAGGACTTCCTTCAGCTTCTTCAGTTGGATTCATCAATGCTTAGTCACAATTGTTGTCCGAGTTTTCCATCATTCTCATTGACTTCACCCTGGTCACTCTGTTCAATGAACTCAGGATACAAGAACCCTCGTTCCCCATTCTACCTTCACAATTCCTTCTCCATGAGCATCTACCAAAATGATAAAGCCCCACCATTGCTGCTGTATAATCATTGCTGCTTTCAGCCATGGTTTCAGGGTCTAAATGCCAACAGTGATTATAATCTTTGTTAATTTTGCATAGGAAGTGCTAAGAGCACCCAACAACTGTAACTTGGTTCCCAGATAACTGCAACAATTGGTTATTCATGGCATTACATACTATTTTTAAAATCTACTACAGCAGTTATCAGCAAGTACAAAATACATTAATATCTCATTGAAAATAAGAGTGCGGTTGAAACTGGCAAAGACTAAGGATAGAAGCTGGGTCAGCAACCAACAGAAGTACTTGTTGGGGACAGAAACCAGCAGACCAGAAGAGAAATGAAGCATATTTTGGAAATGGAAGGAGGAAAATAAAAAATACCAGCTAATGCTGTGTCTTTATCTAATTAAGAAGGGCAACAAGGGCAAGCCTGGAAATTACAGGCCGGTGAGTCTAAAGTCAGTGGTGGGTAAGTAACTGGAGGGGATTCTGAGAGATGGATCTATTTGCCTTTGGACAGGCAAAGACTGACCAGGGATAGTCTGCTTGGGTTTGTGCTCAGACCTAATTGAGTTTTTTGAAGAAGGGACCAGAAAAATTGACAAGAGATTTAGCAAAGTCTTTTACAAGGTCCTGCATTGTAAGTTGGTCAAAAGATTAGATAACATGGGATCCAGGGCAAGGTAGCCAATTAGATTAAAAATCTGCCTTGTGGGAAGGAAATCCACAACTGGTTGTGTTATTTTTTTTCAGATCGGAGGTCCATGACTGGTGGTGTGCTAGGATTGATGGTGCGTCCACTGTTGATTTTCCACTGTTGATTGTCTTCCAAATCATTAATTTTGAAGACATGGTTATATTTGCAGATGACACCAAAATTGGTGGTGTGGTAGACAGTGAAAGAGATTCCCTAAGATATACAGAGAATCCTTACCTTTGAGATAAGCATCTAGAAGAACTGGGAGGATAAGCTAAAAAATGGCAGATGGAACTTGACTCTGACAGGTGTTACATTTTGGAAAGTTAAACCAGGGTAAGGCTTTCACAATAAATGTCCCTCGGGAGCATTGTAGAACAGAGAAACATGGGAGTATAAGTAGATTTTTTGCTGAAAGTGGTGACAGTTAGACAGGGTGGTGAAAAAGGCATATGGCATGCTTCCTTCATCAGACTAGGCATCAAGTGCAAGTGATGGGATGTCATGTTACAGTGGTACGAATCATTGGTGATATTGCTCGTAGAGTATTGTCTGCTGTTCTGGTTGCTTGGCTAGAGGAAGGATCTCATTAAACTGCAAAGAGTGCAAAAGGGATTCATGAGAATGTCACTGGGACTGAAGGGCTGGAGTTGGAAGGGGGGGATTGGAGAGGCTGGGACTGTTTTCCCTAGAACGAAGGAGGCTGAGGGGTGACTTTATTATAAAATCATGAAGGGCACAGAACAAGGTGGATGTCGCAATCTTTTTCCCAGGGTGAGGCAGTCCGAAACTAAAGGGTTAATGTTTAAAGTAAGAGTGAAAAGATTTGAAAGGGTCCTGTAGGGCTATTTTTTCACTCAGAGAGAGTTGTGTATAGAATGATCTGCCAGAGGTGTGTGCAGTTAAAACATTTAAAAATACAATTGGACAAATAAATGGAGAAGGAAGATTTAGAGGAATATAGGCCAAACTCAGGGAAATGGGACCAGTCCCGACAGATTATTTTATTAAAAACAAAGCGCAGGAGTAACTCTGTGGGCCGGGCAGTATGTCTGGAGAATATGGATAGGTGACATTTTGGGCCGGGATGCTTCATCAGACTGATTGTGGAGGGAGAAGAAAGTTAGATGAGAGGAGGGGTAGGACAAAGAGTGGCAGGTAATGTGCGAGGGGGGGGGGGGGGGGTTGATAGACAGATGGTAAGACATTGGCCAGAGATGAAAAAAACGGTGTGGAGTTTTAGTCAGCATGAATGGTTTTAACTGAAGGACCAATTTCTCTGTTGTATGGCTCAATAGGCCCAGAACTCTCCTAATGATCAGTCAGGAAAAGGTATAACTTCTCAAAATAAAATTTAAAAATACAGCGAGTAAACAAATCTCTAAATATGTATCTTGATTAAACATTACCCACCAATGGGATGTCATGTTACAGTGGTATGAATCATTGGTGATATTGCTCGTAGAGTATTGTCTGCTGTGACTGAAAGTAAGTGTGAAGGTACAGCAGGCAGTGAAGAAAGTAATGGCATGTTGGCCTTCATAACGAGAGGATTTGAGTACAGGAGTAAAGAGGTCCTTCTGCAGTTGTATAGGGCCCTGGTGAGATCACATCTGGAGTACTGTGTGCAGTTTTGGTATCCTAATTTGAGGAAGGACGTCCTTACTATTGAGGCAGTGCAGCGTAGGTTCACAAGGTTAACCTCCGGGATGGCGGGACTGTCATACGAGGAAAGATTGGAAAGACTGGGCTTGTATTCACTGGAGTTTAGAAGAATGAGAGGGGATCTTATAGAGATGTATAAAATTATGAAAGGACTGGACAAGCTAGATGCAGGAAAAATGTTCCCAATGTTGGGGAAGTCCAGAACCAGGGGCCACAGTCTAAGAATAAAGGGGTGGCCATTTAAAACCGAGGTGAGAAAAAAACATTTTCACCCAGAAAGTTGTGAATGTGTGGAATTCTCTGCCAATTCATTCGATGAATTTAAAAGATAGTTATAGAGAGCTCCAGGGGCTAGTGGAATCAAGGGATATGGGGAGAAGGCAGGCACAGGTTACTGATTGTGGATGATCAGCCATGATCACAATGAATGACGGTGCTGGCTCAAAGGACCAAATGGCCTCCTCCTGCACTTATTTTCTATGTTTCTATGTTACCACTTTTATTCCAGCAGATATAAAAGTGTCTGAAGTTATAATCAAAATGAAAATATTTGAAAAAAAACTTACATATTCCTTAATAATCATTGGTTTGTTCACTGCCTTATCTTTCAATGCTTTCAGTCAAGGTTTTACCTCAAACCCCATCCCCACCCCCTTCCACCAATCATTTAAGTTTTAGAAAATAGGTACAGGGGTAAGCCATTCGGCCCTTTGAGCCAGCACCGCCATTCAAAATGATCATTCAAAATCAGTACCCCGTTCCTGCTTTCTCCCAATTTCCCTTGATTCTGTTAGCCCTAAGAGCTATATCTAATTCTCTCTTGAAAACATCCAGTGAATTGGCCTCCACTGCCTTCTGTGGCAGAGAATTCCACTGATTCACAACCCTCTGGGTGAAAAGATATTTCCTCATCTCAGTCCTAAATGGCCTACCCCTTATTCTTAAACTGTGACCCCTGGTTCTTGACTCCCCCAATATCGGGAACATTTTTCCTGCATCTAGCCCGTCCAATCCCTTAAGATTATAATCAAAATGAAAATGTTGTTTGAATATTTTTCTCTTGTGTGGTTTAAACCACAACATCTGCATACAGTTTATTGAGCTTCCTAGTAGGCAAGGTGTGTACTCTGAGCTTGTGAGGTGTTTTTTGAAAAACACAGCACGATTCAGTCTTTTTCTGTGAATTGAAGAGAAGGACATCCTTTGAAGGTTTATGAATTTTGCGCTTTTTCTTCCTTCCCCAGAAACTCTTTGAAGCAAGCTGGTGATTGAATTCTCAAAGCTTCCTTTTGAGAAATTATTCATTTAAAATGTTAACAACTGCTCCTTTTTAAAGATGAACTGCTCAGTTTTACCTCACAGGCAGTTAGGTAGCACCTGTCAACAACATCACCTGTTTTCTTTTTGCTTGTCACAATTTAGAAAGGAAAACACAGAATGTTTATCAAGAATTGGTTTCTTTTTCTTCAGCAGAGGCAAGTCTGGGTTTTTTTTCTCCAAGTGATTTAAATCTAGCTGGAAGATAAATTTGAATTATTTAGTTTTTCCCAGTTGGTTCTTATATAAATCACTGTGAGCCCCTCAACTCTTCCCTTTGAATTGAAAGCCACAAGACGTTTCTCATTTGAGAAAGTCCATCATCAATTTTAGAGGTTTGTGTTAAAACTGCACTATGCATAAACTTGTATTTGTTGGTGGAAATGAAGGTTCATTAATACTGTGCAATATATTAAGTCCATTTATTAAGCTGGAAATGATTGGTTTGAACCTAAAGGCAGAAACAAGCTACTGATCAGATTGATGTTAGTTGGTGTGGGATGCGGGACATGGAACATAGAGGATGGGACTTGGAAGTATCTAATGGTCAATGTGAAGTTTAGGTATCTTTGGGGGAGAGAATGACCCAAAAACCAATGTGTTAACTGTTAGCTTGAGAGGTAACAAGAGTATTTGGATGGCTTTCTTTTTGTCTTTATCCATCCAACCTGCAGGCTGATGCCTCACTTAATCTAAAGGCACAGTCACAACAAACAGTACTCTCTACCCCTCTGGGCTTTCACGACCTCAGACTTTACTTCATTGGAACTTTCACTCTTTGTCAATAAATTCTTTCATTCTCCAAATACTGATAAACGACTGCTCTCCTATACACCAGATGATTTCAGGTACCTCCCACTGTTCTCTGATTCCCGTTCTGTCCACTCCATTACGGGAAGGATTTGGAGGCTGTGGAGAGGGTGCAGAAGAGGTTTACTAGAATGCTGGATGAGTGGAAAGTGGATTAGGGGGTATCAACTGCAAGGAAATGTTAAACAAACTTGAAGCTTAATAATATATATATATATATATATATATATATTATAATCAAGTCTCTGCTCAACCTATATATGCACCCGTTGGCGGGCGGGGAGCCAGATGTATATATATCTAAGACTCTTAGCTATATATATATCTAAGACTCTCATCTTATGACTGAAAAACAGTGGAGGGGGAAGGGGCAGTGGGGAGTAAGGTGGAGGGGTGAGGGGGCAGTGGAGGGGAAGAGTGGAGTGGAGGGGGGAGGAAGGTGTGGGGGTAGTGGAGGAAGAAGGGTAGGGGAAGTGGGGGGGCGAGTGTGGGTGGGGGTGAGGGGGTGTGGGGGTGGGGGGAGGGGAGGGGGGAGTAGGGGTGGGGAGGGGACGGGAGGGGAGGGAGGATGGGGGTTGAGTAGGGGGAGTGGGGGGGAGGTGAGGGGGAGTGGGAGTCGGGGTGGGGGGGGGAGTAGTGGAGTAGTGGAGTGGGGATGGGGCAGGATCATCAGTTGGGGGAGGGTTGCCCCAGGAGAGGCCCGCAGGAGAGATTCGGACCCAACGTCTAGTAGTATATAAAATTTAGAGAGGCATAGGGTAGAGCGTCAGCACCTTCTTCTCAGGGTAGAAATATCAAAGACTGGTGGGCAAAGCTTTAAGAAGAGAGAGGCAAAGTTTAAAGGAGATGTGTGGGACGTTTTCTTTTAAACACAGAGAGTGGTGGCTGCCCGGAACTCAATGCCAGAGGGGGCGGTGGGGTGGGGGGAGGTGTGGGGGGAGGGGGGGTGGGGAGGGGGGGGGTGGTGGGGGGGGTGGTGAGGGGGTGGTGGTGATGGAGATAGATACAAGAATGACATTTAACAGTCTTTTAGATAGACACGTGTATTATTAAGGGAAGATAGACAGAAAAATCTGGAGTAACTCAACAGGTCAGACAGCATCAAATAGAATAGGTGATGTTTCAGATCGACCCTTCCTCAGGCCAAGAGTCAGGGCTGTAATGGGATATAGATAATGTACAGGATGTACAGGCTGATGAGATTAGTTTATCTTGGCATCATATTCGACACGGACATTGTAAGCCGAAGTGCCTTTTCTTATGCTTTACTTTTCAACGTTCTATGTCCTATGCTCTACTCGATGATCATTTTATTCTTCAGAACAAATTCCCATTCAGATCCCATATCCTGGTGCTAGATTCAGTGCTTCTGCTTCATGTATATGTAGAGTGATACGTACTAAACTGTATACAAAAAATGAATTTCACTGTATCTTTTTACATGTGATAAATAAAGTACCTTTGAACCATTTATCTAATACTGCCTCAAAATCCAGTGTTCTCTTCCAATGCCTTCAGAATCTGGAAACAATACTTGCCTCACACATCTGCTTTAAACTTTGCCTCCACATCAAAATGATGGCGGATTAAGGTAACCATTCTTGGATTCTACTTGGCCGCTTCTCAGTTATTCTAGATCCTGGAGCTGCCTCTAATACAAATAAATGAGAATCCCTGAAATTGTTGCACATTTTCTTATTCTCCTAAAAGTGAATTAGTATTTTACAAACCCATCACCTTGTTTTCATAAAAATGGCAAAGACGTACAGGTATGTAGGTTAATTGGCTGGGTAAATGTAAAAATTGTCCCTAGTGGGTGTAGGATAGTGTTAATGTACGGGGATTGCTGGGCGGCACGGACTTGGAGGGCCGAAAAAGCCTGTTTCCGGCTGTATATATATGATATGATATGATATGATATGATAATAATAAACTATACAGGTCAAAATCTCTTTTTATCTTTTTTATTTAATTACTAAATGCTATCACTTTTTTTGCTACAAGATAATTTTAGCACATCTTAGATTTGCTTGACTTTATCCCTAATAAGCTCTGGTTAATGTTCCAGAAGGAGTTTTTCTCCTTTGATTCTTGAGCTTAAGTAACTATAAAACTGTTCCAGGTGGAGACATTAAATAAATTATCTTAAAAAGTAAAATTCTGTCTCAATAAAAATACAAAATAAATATTTAATAGCCGAGCACTTTGGTTAATAAGCTTCACCTGGAAACTATTTATTGTTATACAAGTAATATAATCATGGGGAAATGGTTCACCTGCAATATTAAGCAGTCCCTAGAACCAATGAATCAGTTAAAAAGAATGTGCCAAATTAACTCATAGACTGAAAATGAAAATAGCATCAAGGGAAGTGTTTAAATCAAATAATTAGATCTGATTTGTGGGATTTTTACCAATGTTTAATGTTGGTTAGAGCATAAATGCTGTATTGGTTTTCATCAGTAGGTACTTTCTAATTGAGCTATTGTCTCAAATCTCACCACAAATTCGCAGACGACACCACCATTGTGGGCCGGATATTAAATAATGAAGAGACGGAGTATTGGAAGGAGATTGAGAGACTCGTGACCTGGTTTTGAGACAACTACCTTTATCTCAATGTCAGCAAGGCAAATGAGATAGTGATTGACTTCAGGAAGGGAAGTGGTACACATACCTGGACTTGCATTGAAGGCGCCGAAGTAGAGATGGTTGAAAGCTTCAAATTCCTAGGAGTCAATATCACCAACAACTTGTCCTGGACCACCCATATTGAAGCAATGGCCAAGAAAGCACCCCAACACCTTTACTTCCTTAGAAGGCTGAGGGAGTTTGGCATGTTTCCAACAGCTCTCTCCAACCTCTACAAATGCTCCGCAGAAAGCATTTTATCAGGATGTATCACAGCATGGTTTGGGAATAGTTCCATCCAACACCTCAAGAAATTACATAGAATTGTGGATGCAGCCCAGACCATCACAAAAACCAACCTCCCATCCATTGACTCCAGTTACACCCCATGCTGCTTCGGCAAGGCCACCAGCATAATCATGGATGAGTCACACCCTGGCCACTCCCTCTTCTCACTTCTCCTATCGGGCAAAAGGTATAGAAGTGTGAAAAAGCACACCTCCAGATTCAGGGACAAATACTACTTATATTTTGTTTTCTGTCTCTGTTTTCTTTGTGAGTCAAATAATTGAAATTAAAATAAATTAGCCATTCAGATAACATGGATTTATTATTACTGATGAACCAGGAAGCAACGAGCAGGGAAGCAAATGATTTCTCAATCATGACCCTTGGCTCCATGTCACAAGTTGAATTTTCCACTGCATAAAAATAGTCCATTTGGAATATTTGGCAGAGGGTTTAGTTTGTAACTATAGAATTAATATACACAAACATTTTACATTGCAATTGACTTCTCTTTCAAACAAAAGTGCAGTTTGAAATATAGTGCACAGCTGACAGCAATCCTCTGAATAACAAGCAACATAAAACAAGCCAACACAGTCAAATGAGGATGAAGAAGCCTTGGCCTTCTATTTAAAACAAAGCACAGCTTCACATAATCTGTTTAAAGCTGTATCATTTTTGAAATCAGGAGAAATGGTGGAGAGATGTGATAACTAATAGCTTTTAAATCTATAGGAAGGTATTTGTGGAAAGATAAGTAAGGATTCTCCACTAAAACATTCACCCTTGTTTGTGCTTGTGCTCATGCTGACAACAGCTGTAGTATTTCATCTAAATATTTCAAAATGGATACAATCTGATGAAATGTTAGATAATAATACAAATCAACTGTTGAACTCAGAAGTCCAAGTGCTGGAAAGAGACCAATCTATTAAAAAAATGTGGTATAAAATCCTCACAATGTTCTATCAAATAACAGGTTTTTTAAAAAAAATGTCACTTTGAAAATGTACTGTTTTCATTTCTACATATGTAACTGCATATTGATGGCGACGTTAGCTGTCAATCGTTGTGAGCACAGGCTAATAATCAGTCTATGATTTTCTGTAATAGATAACTAACAACATTTAGTCACCCATATTTTTCAAAACATCCAACTTGTATGTGACTCCTGCCAACAATACATCGTCTTAAGAATGACCATTTAAGTAAAAATTGATGATGAATATAAAGTGAGCAAATCTATAAGTTACTCTGAACAGTTAAAAGGACAGCTTTAAAAGGACATTTTTACACTATAATGGCACAGCACAAGTAGATGAAATCTTTTCCTCTGTCCTTCTTCATGTTTTGTTAGAACTGCAAAATATGATGCATTAACGATGTGGAAGTGAATTTGTCCTACCTTAGTCCATCCATCAAGATAAATCCAATTGTTCCCTCATTACAGTGTCTGTTTTATAAGTGATTCTAATCTTTCTATCTCCACTGCAAACATAAAAGTCCATTTAATGCAGCCACTAGTCTTTGTGTGAAGAAGAATTTCCTGACATATTTACTAAATTTGCTTTGTGCTTTAGCTTTCGTGTCCTGCTTTAATGAATTTGAACCACCACTCTAGATTTATCTTCACACTATTACATGTCACTGTAACACAATCTTGTGCACCTACTTTCAAGTGTATTAAACTGAAAATTCTTCAATTTTTCCCCCAAAATATGAACTTTGGAAATATAACGTGTGGATTGTGAGATCCGGATATCAGTAAACTGGTTTACTGTCAAATTTCTACGCATTTCAGCATTTGATGAGCAACTGACACATTATTTATGTTGCTGTCTACATAACAAAATATTGTCTCGGTACTGTTTCCTTTTCGTCAGCCGTCTTTCATAACCTGTGACAAAGGTCCCTGCGAATATGTTAACATTTCCATTGTCCTTGGGACTGTGCAAATATTAGAAACATAGAAACATAGAAAATAGGTGCAGGAGGAGTCCATTTGGCCCTTCGAGCCAGCACCGCAATTCATTGTGATCATGGCTGATCATCCACATTCAGTAACCTGTGCCTTCCTTCTCTATTTAAATGTTGTTCCTTCTCGCCACTCCCTGGTTCCCCCAAAATTTCCACAGTAAAAAGAAAATTGAATCCTGCTCACAAATTCCACCTTTCAATGTGAGGGTTCATTATCCATGCTCTTATTTGTGTTACTGCACTGATTTAAATGTCTGCTTTCTGTCTAGGTGATCAGATGTTGTCCAACTGGAGAAATAATAAACGTTGAGATGAATTCTTTGATCTCTATTCCACTTCTCCGAATTGTGCAGCTTTGCAAACAATCTCTCTTGTTATTTGTTTCTCATGGTGATTAAGGTCATTGAGAACTCAAGAGATAAAAACTAGAGATGCGTCAGCCTCTCAAGTCTGCTCTGCTGTTAAATTGGACCATGTCTAGTTTAGTTTAGTTTATTGATAGTGCGGAAACAGGCCCTTCGACCCACCAAGTCCACATCGGCCAACGATCCCCGTACACTAACACTATCCTACACACAAGCAACAATTTACAATTTTTTACTACTGAAGCCTATAAATCTATATGTCTTTGGAGAGTGTGAGTAAACCAGACACCCAGTGGAAAACGCGGTCACGGGGAGAACGTAAAAACTCCATACAAACAGCACTGCTGTCAGGATAGAACTCGGGACTCTGGGGCTGTAAGACAGCAACTCTACCACTGCACCACTGTGCCACCCCTAAACTCTATTTCAAGTCCAGTTTCCCAACATTCCACATATCCCCTAATTGCCATATAAATAATATGGTTGCAAGTGCAGGTCTGAAGGTGGTAAGCTGCAATGGGTGGCTTATCATCTTTCCACCATGTACAGTCCACAAGTCAGGAGTGTGATGGATATTTGCTTGGATGAGTGCAGCACCAACAATCTCCAAGTAATGAAAGGCCTCAATAGAGTGGAGATGGAGAAGATGTTTCCAGTAGAGGGAGTCTAGGATTAGAGAGCACAGCCTCAGAATAGTAGGATGTGCCTTTAGTGTGGAGATGAGGACGAATTTCTTCAGACAGAGAGTGGTGAATGGTAACGTATCAATCACAGCGAACAGTTGCTCACTCCACACTTGTGCACAGTGCACGGTGGCTGCGGTGTGTACCATTTGCAAAATGTACTGAAGTCACTCACCCAGGCTTCACCAACGGCATCTCCTAAACACGCAACCCCTACCAACAAGAGGAAAAAGGGCAGTAGGTGCATCGCAATGTCACCACTTGTAAGTGCCCTCCAAATCACACCCCCTCCTGACTTGGAAACATATTACCAATAGCTTCAACATCACGGTGTCTAAATCCTGTAACTCCCCAGCCAACAACACTAAGTTCTCAGCAAGAGCAAGGAGAGATGGCTAATAAATGCTGGCTTGCTCAGCAACACCCATTTCCCAAACTGAATTTAAAAACCATATCGCTTTGATACAAAAAAGAATGTTGATATTAATCTTGAATATACAACTGAAAATATTTACAATCCGTTGGAGAATTGCAACCATCTGGATAAAGTCCATCTTCTCATCTCTATAATGAGTTGTCCCGTTATCTAATGTTTTAGTACTTAGACTCAACAGGCACATAGAAAAGGTTTTGCAATATCTACCTCACCGACCCTTTTCAGAATTCCGTATTAATCAAGAAGCACCCTGTCAACTTTGGGAACACCAGTAAGCCAGTCTTATTGCAGATCTCCTCATTCAACCTCCTCAAACCCAGTGATGAAACAAATTCTTTAGTCTACTATCTCCAGGGTAAACATGTTTCCCTTTCTTAGGTAGGAAAACCCAAAGAGAGGAGGTTGCAAAAATCTTTGCTGAGTTTCACCTTTAGCCGTTATGATAAATTTCAGCTCATTTGTCTTCCCAGCAGTTTGACCTGGCCTGATACTATGCCCTATATCACAGAAAAAGATTTTAAAATGTATTTTAATGAAAAATCATTACTCTTTTATCATTTCAAAAGAGCACAGATTTGAATCAAATTTGTCAGCACTGTAGATTACTAGCAAAGATTGCGAGGGGAAGCAGAGGTGAAGCCTTTATAATCATTTTCGACTCCTACTGCTTTACGGCATCAGAGATATCAAAGGGAAAGGATCTTCCAGCAGAACTAAATGAAAACCTTTGTTAACAAAATGAAAATCACTTCAGTGCCATTATCTGCCAGTATCCATGCAGGTATCCAAGGAGATTAGCACTAGAAGAGTCCGCTGGGCAGCAAACTGGCACCTGAGAAACCCATGGTACATTCCTGGGCAACCGGTTTCCTTCTTTCATTTATGTTTTTAATATTCCCTAATCTAAATGGGCCAAGCAAGCTGGCAGCGAAACCTATCTCTGAATTCTAATAGATGAATATTTGTACAGTTAGTGGGAGCTAATGGGATCATTTTCATTCAGTTACAGAAAATCAACAGTTACAAAATTGCCATCTGTGGTTTTGGTAACCTGTATCAGATGTGAATTCTCTTACTGCAAGGTAGAGCAGCTTGTTTAATGATTCCTAATCTTTTTTTTAATTAAATCATTCAGTCAACCCTACAAAATGTATCTGAAAGCAACTGTAAATGATTGTTCTAAAGGCAGCAGCAGCAGCAGCATAGTTAATTGTCAGAGGTTGCAACTTTGAATGTAACAAAAATGACCCAACCGCTTTTTCCGAATGCACTGATTAATATATTAGCCCATCTTGTTGTATGAATAATTAAGAATTCACAGAAGATGTCAATTATTTAGCAATAAAAATAAACAAGATTAGCAAAAAAGTATTGCGAGCAATGGTCCATCAAAATACAAATGCAGGCTTTTTAATTTACAAGTGATCATTAATGATAGGTTAGAGGTTAATTCCATGCGATTTACAGCAAATATTTGTACCAATATTTGCATAGTATCATATTCGGTTTGGTTCTCTCAGGACCATCATAAATTGCATGCCATAATGTCATGCAAACTATATTTCATCTTCAGTAAGAACTAAATTGATTAGAATTGTTGGTTTGGATTAAGATTTGTTTTGATGAAAGTTCCATTTGTCATGTAAAGTAAGTCCTGGAGGTGCACATAAAATTCGGCAAGCAAATTTATCAAAAAAGTTGGAGTATTTTGTTTAATTTAGTTTAATTTAGAGATGCAGCTTCGAAAAAGGCCCTTCAGCCTACTGAGTCTGCACCGACCAACGATTATCCATACGCTAGTTCCATCCTACACACAAGTGACAATTTAAGAAGCCAATTAACCTACAAACTTACATATCTTTGGAATGTGGGAGGAAACTGGAGAACCTGGGGAAAACCCACGCAGTCAGGGGGAGAGGATACAAACTCTGTTACAGGCAGCACCCGTAGTCAGAATCAAACCCGGGTCTCTGGGGCTGTAAGGCAGCAACTCTGCTGCTGCATCACGAAGAGATAGCAATGCGGTATTAAATAAAGGTCCAGCCTAGTTTCTGAATTGGGCATTGAAGTTCCTGTGATGCTGTTTAAAAGAGGTAGTATCACTTTTGGAGCCATTTTGTGTTTATTAATTATTTTTGCATATTATTATATTACTTTGTATCCTGCTGTATTATTATTGGGTTTAAACAAGGTACTAAGGATGCTCATCAAACTACTTATTCCATTGCTGAGAGTGCTACACAACAGAGTCGTGTATCATTGGACCTGAAGGCAGTGGTTCGAATGTCTTAACCTCTAAATTGAGCTTCAAATCTCGTTCTTCATCTCGTGCATCTTGGGCGCACTCTGCTCGTAGGAAGGCTAAGGCAGGCCTGGCCGTTCTCGCAGAAAAGGCTACCTTTATAGAAGACAGGCATGAGATTGAGGTACAGGAACAGAAATTGGAAGAAGAGCGGAAGAGATTGGAAGAAGAGCAGAAGAAAATGGAGCTGGAAAGGAAGTGCCAGAAGGAACAGCTGAGAAAACGGAAGGAACAATTGGAACTAGATGTTGCAAGAGCAGCAGCCAAGACAAGACTCAATGTGCTTAATGCTAGGAAATCAAGATACAGCTCGACAGCAGCTGATGGATGAATTCTTATTTGAAAGGAGGAACTGTCAAAGGCCCTACCTTTGCCATGGCAAGAGAAAAGCCACAAACAGCCAAAGGTAGTTTAGCAACGACTACAGAATCTGTAGAATCACAGGTGCAAGAAGATCATCCTAAAATACTTTGTATTGAACAGAAGGACAAGGAAAATAAACCAGTACAACCAGAACAGAATGAAAAGCCAAATGCGAGTGATGCTGCTCTTCCATCTCAGACGTGTGACCATGTCGGAGCCGGTGATGCATCTCTTCCAAAGCAGTCCAAGCTGATCCATTAGCTGGAGAATCTGGTCCTGAAAATACTTGTCTGAGCACAGAGATGACTGAGAGCAACTCTGAACCAGTACCAGAAAATCGTGAATCTTCGGATCAAGAAATGATAGAACTGGAAACCTCAGGAGATTCTGCATCAGAAAACCCAGCACACCTTGAAGACTTTCACCCAAAGTAATTGCTGAAGGAACTGGTTCCACAGAGAACTCTACAGTTTTTGTCGATGGTGGAAAACTAAATGAATCCATCACTAGCGAAACTGAAGTTTACTATCCAGAAATCTTTGTTACAAATGAAACTACTCGGAATGGTGAACTGAGAGGAAATCACGACAGCAGGGATGGAAATGGCTGCCCTGCCGCTGCTGTCAATTGAATATCTATTGCAAGCCAAGAGAAGCTTCTGGTTAAGCAATACAATCACGACTTCATAATTGGAAAATCCAAAATTGACACAATGCTGTGAAAAGAATTACAGCTTCAACTGGACAAATCCATCTTTTGGACTGATAGCACAATGGTGCTTAAGTACATCAACAACGAAACCAAATGCTTTCAAACATTTGTAGCAAACAGAATCTTTTTTGTAAGGGATGCTACTGATGTATCACAAAGGAGTTATGTTAGTACAAAGGAAAATCCTGCAGGTGAAGCATCAAGAGGACTGAGAGCAGACCGCCTTTTCAGCTGGAAGAGAAGAAGACTGAAGAGATTCTGTCTAATGGGCAGAATATTGGAGGCTGCACCAGATGCACAAGGTTTTGTGCGTACTATTCGACTTTGAACTAAGAGCAACATCTTGGAAAGACCGATCACGAAGATATGTCTGCTCCTGGAAGCTGATACCTGAGTACAGCAAAGACTGGTGGTCTTAAAGATTGAAGAATCACTATAGTAGATTAGATGCCAATATATAATGCATGTTTTTCGATTATTTATGAAGTTTTTAAGGCTCCTTTTAATGCTTATTAGTAATTGTTGCGTTATAAACTTAGAACACTTAGGGGCCGGTGTGTAGGAGCCATTTTGTGTTTATTAGTTATTTTTGCATATTATTACATTACTTTGTATCCTGCTGTATTATTTTTGGACACCAAGTGGTTAATACTATGCATACGTATATGGACTGGGAAGATCCCTGGGAGGAGTCTGATTATGAGTATAACTTGCCCGGCCCTGACGTAATGCTTCAGTGTGACACGAAGAACCTGCTGACATAAGATTTTAGCAGGCCATACAAGTTAAGCCTACTAAAACATAAGGTCAGTAACAGGATACGAAGGAGTGTCTGTGAGAAACTAAGTTCTTAAGGCATACAAACAAACAAATTAACGACAGGTGATATACTAATCTGTTTGGTATTTTGCTTCAATAAACGACAAACTAATGGCCACATCGTGAAGATCTCTTTGTTGTTGTTATTTGAGTCAAGAACCACCATTCTTTCGTCAAACGGTAAGCTTAAGGACTTTGTAAGGAAGGACTAAAGTTGGCCGCTAAAATCACAGTACCCTTACCAATATTTTATCATTCAGTCAACATCATCTGTGAAGAAATAGCGATCTTGGGAAACATTTCACGCAGTCTACCAAATCTGTTCCAGCACTCATCATTTTATATACCTCAATCATGTCCTCTTCTTAACTTCCTCTACACCTGAGAAAAAATGTACCCAGCCTCTCCAGTTAAACCAACAATGGCCTTCCTTTGGCATTATTTTAAATAACATTCTATCTCTCTGCCTGTGACAATGAGCAAAGTACAAAGTGCTGGAGGACTCAGCAGGTCAGGCAGCACCAATGGAAGAAAAGGACAAATGACCTTTTGGGTCCAGACCCGTCTGTCTGAAGCACTCTGATTCGCAGAGTTCCACCAGCACTTTGTTTTTGCTCATGATATCAGCATCTACAGACTTTTGTGTCTGTACGAGTCCATGAACTGGGAGTGGAACAGTGCATATGACTCATAGCAAACAGTCGGCTACAGAAGAAAAATGCTTTCAGAAAAAAAGATTCTGTTTAAAGAACCAAGAAAACAGCAGGCTCTCCCAATCAAAGTAGACTAATTTCACCAGAAAATTGCAGTGAGTGATGGTTACTCGTAGCAGTGGATTACAAATCTCATTGGGAAAGCTAATATTTAGACATCTTCATGCAGTATTAAGAAATGTATGCATCATTCAAGATAATCTCTGTAAAATAAGGTATTAAATATAGGTCCGGCCTAATTTCTGAATTGGGCATTGAAGTTCCAATGACGCTATTTAAAATAAGTAATTCCATGGTGCCCTGGCCAATATTTATCACTCAATCAACATCATCAAGGATTCAGATTACCGACTATTATCTGGTGTGGACAAATTGGCTGTCACACATCTTACAATATTAGAGAATCTTTACAAGAACTCAATTTTAAATTCTTAGTGTTAATTGTTAGGTCCTTAGTGCTAGTTCTTCTTCCTCCTATTGTAATTATAATAGAAAATACTTTCAAAATAATCTCTTTAAATGCACTTAATCACAGTCATCATGGGATCTGCAAGCACCAGTGGCTTGATGTCCAATGAATTCCTTTCAAATTTAAACTAAACAGTTGGTATCAAGAACACACTTTGATCAAATATAGCCAACAGTTTACAAATACACCAAATTAGCTCTTTTACTCAAACAACAAAAATGGTCTGGGGTGCAGACATTCTGATACAATATGTAGGTACAGTACCAAGAATGAGTCAGATTGATAAATGTAGTAGTGAAGTGAGGAATTCTGCAACCTAGTAGGACTAAAACTATAGATGACAGGAATATGTTTGGTTACATATTCATCCAAATCATTGATGCTAATTACACAATGAAGTCCTTCCGAAAATTCAGTTCCATTAACTTCAATTGAGCCAAATTTCTGAAGCTGCGTACAACACCCACCTCCCACGATACAAGCATCACTGTCAACTGCTAATCTCAAGGCAAACCATAGCTAAAATAGATCCTAAGCATTCAACATTCAAAAGGGCAACTCAGTGGCACAGTGGTAGAGTTGCTGCCTTACAGCGCCAGAGACCTGGGTTCGATCCTGACTTCAGATGCTGCCTGAACGAAGCTTGTACATTCTCCCTGTGACCATGTGGGTTTTCTCCAGGTGCTCCAGTTTCCTCCCACGTTTCAAAGACATGCAGGTTTGTAGATTAATGGTCCTCTGTAAATTGCCCCTAGTGAGCAGGATGCAAAACTAGAATAACGTAGACCTGGTGAACAGGTGATCATTGGTCAGCGTTGATTCAATGGGCTGAAGGGCATGTTTCCATGCTGTATCTCTAAAACTAAAATAGAGTTATGCACTTAAGCCTATTTTGTATTTTAATATCATTCCAATAATGAAACTTTTAATAATATGTGATAATGCACTGAAGATCTGCAACAATATTTAATCATAATTTTCTTTTTATTTCATAGTATCAAGTTTCACCTTTGGTATATATTAACTGGGGTTTAGATAGGAGACAGATAGACAGAAAGGAGAAAAAATTGCACATTATTGCTGGCATTGAACTACACCCGTGCTTTGTGAAAAAAGGTGTTTCAGAATTTCTGTTCCTGTGAATAGCACATTTTCCATAAAATTATGCTCCATTATCAGGAATATTCACAGATAAGGAATTTGCAATTAGAATATCTCATATTGCTATCGCTTTAAATTTGCCAAATCGGTGAAATAAAAATCACACAACACATTATGCAGGTAACTTAATGCAATTTCAGCTACACAAAAAGCTATTTGCTTAATATAACAGCTGAAATGATTTGGGTAGCAGAAGCAAATCCATGTGGAAGCAGCAAATTAGTTTTCATTTTCACGTCTAGGAGATAGTGAACATAAGAGATCACTGTGAATTTCTTCTGTCAAAATGCTCTATTCAAAAGGTAAGCCTGAAATTTCAACAATGCCATTGTGCCACCATAAATGAAATGGGTATTGTTTGCATGACATGATGCCAAATCTGCGTTCTGTCCTAAACTGCAAGGCTTAGTAGTTCTGACATATACAGAAATGCACAAGTGTAATTTATGGTGTCTGAAATAGTCTGGGTGGAAGGGTGTTCAGAATCTCTTCAAGAGGAAGATAATACAGTGCCAGAAGCTTTTGGATTGATCAGCAAAATAGTCGAGGAATAGGGCTGTGAAAGAAATAGATCTGGGCTTCCTAAAGGGCAAGAGAGAGGAACACATATTCCACTTTGTGGGTTGACCTGGCTTATTTTTGTGTGTCCCTCTCTAATAACCCAGGTTAACCCACCAAGTGGCAATCTTTATTAAATTTGTTCTGATCATCTCCCTAACAAGGTGTAAGAAAATAACTGCAGATGCTGGTACAAATCGAAGGTATTTATTCACAAAATGCTGGAGTAACTCAGCAGGTCAGGCAGCATCTCAGGAGAGAAGGAATGGGTGACGTTTCGGGTCGAGACCCTTCTTCAGACACAACAAGGAATATTGTAAAAGGAACAAAAAACAAATATGACAAGATAAAATGGTTATGAAATGTGGAAGAAGGTGGTGACAGAATGGCATATCTTAAAATCGGCCAGACTGGTAGATCAGGTAACATCTACCCAAGGGTTTTTGAAGAGACTTGACATTTGTTCATTGCTTCTTATCTCTTTAGTGGTGAACTAGAACCAGGGACTGCTCTCTTTACCTGCAAGTAAGCTAATACATTTCAAATTTTAAAAATTTTAAATAAGGCAAAACCAAGGCCCTTAGAATAAGAAGACACATGAATTTATCATGAGAAGTGGTCTAGAAATCTGATCATAGTTAATGGAATAAGTGGATCTCAGAAGACCTGGTCTGCATGGACTTTCAGGAAGTCTTTTGTAGGTAATCTCTCAAATAGTTTTTGTACATGATAGAATATAATGAAATACATGGTAATTTACTGCAATTGATTAAGGATTGGTTAAGTGGCCAAAGGCAGGAAGTTGTCGAACGATCAGGGTCTGTTTGGACAGTGATTATCAAAGGTGTTCCTCAGAGACTAATTTGGGAGCATTAGTCTTTTATCACCTCTAAATTAGTATTGGAAAAATTATCTGCAAGTTCACAGATTTAATGAAGCTTCTTTTAAATGCTTTTAGATACTCTAAGTTTAGGTGAAGCACATCCATTGCAGTTTCTACTCGTAGATTAAATATCATCATTAACAAGGAAAGGTTTAGAACTAGGCATGAGCAAATGTTATTCATTCAAAATTAACCTTTTCTCTATTTTGGGCAATACTCTATTCCACTGAAAATAAAATCAAAGTATCATATTTCTTTTCTTCCATTCAGTATCAATAAGGTGCTAAAAGTTGGAGTCTACATTTTGGAAATGGAAAAGTCTGATGAATACACTGCACTATTTGTTTGATATTAGTTCAATGAATTATTAATTTTATCATGGCTTAGGTGACAGATGATATTAGAACATTAAATTATTAATTTTCATATGAACATTGAGAGACTGAATATCGGAAGAGAAGCAAACAAAACAGCAGTCATGAAAACAGCAGGATGTTTCTCGGTTTCAGAGCATTTTACATTATTCATGTTAAGGTCAGTTAATCTAAAAGGTAACAGAAATTATACAACAAGTGCTTAATTATACATTTTCTTTATGTTAGCATTTGTTTTATCTGATTCATGGCAATACACAGTACAAGAATTTTTGAAAATCCCCATTTTTAAATAGTCTGAATTTCAAAAACAATGAGACTTGATAGCAACTGGGTGCAGTGACAATGATTGCCCAAGGAACAGGCATTTTATTCATACATCAGCAAACTTGCAACTATCCTCAATTAAAATGCACCAACTAAAGAGTACAACTTAGAAATTAAAATCTAAGTTATACAGAGGTGGTAATGATCTTAAATTTCCCTTTCAAAACAATAAAGAATAACATGATACATTCTTCAGGTACAACATGTAATTTCTGTTTTCCTCTTTTGGCAATTCCACAATTACCACATACCCATCTTTGCACCAAGCCCTAACCCATCACGTGTACATCTACAACCTCCAACATACCTCACTACCATGCCCTTTCCACGCTCTCATAATCATTTAGTAGTTTATATCATATTAAATGAATGAATTTTCTGGATCAGAGGCATCTTCACCATTAATAATCCTAGTAGGACCAATTCAAGCAGGTTAATCTGAATAAAATAGCTTTTTTTCCCTCTGCTTACTAAACGCGAGACAGAATTGCTTACAATTGAAGCATGTGAGTGAGTATTATTAATTCACACTGATTATTCATTAAATTATTCACTTCATGCGCTTGGTTGATAATAGCATCATCAGGTCCACAAACAATGCAATTTTGTGGGCAGCATCAGCAGAAAGGTAACAACATCATAAGTCTCACAGCTAAATTCCTAATTAATTATATTATCTTTAAATCTAAATAAGTAGGAAGAATGTTTCTCTACATAGTATTTTGTATCAAACATGACCTGAACATTTTTTTTCCAAAGATAAATATCACATCTCCTTTAGTCTCGGTACATAATATTCCTTCTTGGCATTATAATTACATTAAACTTCACCAACTTCCTTCAAGAATAGTCCCTGGTTGTTTACTGACATGGGACTGTAGTTGTTTTCCAATAGTTATTGCCATTTATTCCTATCACAACTCTAGTGGTGTATTCCTTCCTTTTCAATTAGAGCCATCCATTCAATAAGCCCCCCATGGATCTAGCCTCGTCCCTCTTCTTCTCCACTTCTCCATCAAACTGCAGCTCCTTGGTGACACAGCCTGCAAGCATGGATCCACCTTATATCTTGATCTCTGCTCTCTCTTCTAGTTTCGTTTGTGGTGCCCGGTTTTGCGTAAACAGTTGTTCTCCAGAGATGCTGCCTGACCCGCTGAGTTACTCCAACACAAGCTGGAGCTTCTTTCGTTGACCCACCACACATTGCACAGTTTCAGCATGGATTCCGCCCCTCCTCTCTAGTAATTCTTTCAGATGGAGGTTTACTGTCCAACATCGGGATTCATTTCAATGCCAAATTGAGCTTCCAGGTCCATCAGATATGTCATTTACAATCCCATTAACACTGATTTCCCTGTGTTTTACCATCTGTCACTGAATTACATATATACATATACTATATATATGTATACATACATATATACACACATATATATATATATATATATACTCTATATATACACATGTACTCTCTCTCTCTATATATATATGTGATTTAAGACCCTGCTATAGGCAACCTTTCCTAGTTTAATTCTTTCCCAACTATTATTATTGACTTCACTACATTGTTACCAGCTTCCATTGATATTAAACTTTAATTTATTTCTCGCTCTTCATTCTATCTCTATAACCACCACATCCCCTAAGCATCTTCAGACACAGGCAACTATTTCAGTGTACTCTGTGTTGAATTCTATTCAAAAAACCTCATGCCCCTTCATCCATATCTCCTGTTACTCTTTCTTAAAGGTCACCACTTTGACCCTGCCTTCAACCTTTACTGTTAATATCATTACCATTAGATCATGTTCTATGTGTTTGCTTGTATCTTTGTACAGCAGCTAGTGATGATTCTCCAGATTAAAGATTTATATCGCTTTAAGCTCTAATTCTTCAAGCATCTGCTTAAGAAAATTGTTGACCAAAGAAAAGTTTTAGTTCATTGCAAATCTTTTCGAGCAGTATGTGAATCATCGAAAGGCAGATAAACTTCAATTAAACGTTATCTGAATGTTAGAGTCATAGCATCAAACACATCGGTCCAACTTTCCCATGGAAATCAAGATGCTCCATTTACATTAATCCCATTTGGCCCATATCCCTCTATAACTTTCCTATCCATGGATCTATCCAAATGTGTTTTAAATGTTGTTAAAGTACCTGCTTCAACTACCTTTTCTGGCAGATTGTTCCATATGCCCACCATCCTAGGGTGCACCTAAACCCATGGTCACCCACGGCAGATATCTGTTTGGCCTTCCTGAGAGTGTACCCGCGGAAAGTGTTTGGCTTGGATGGAGACTCCATCCTTGCTCTCGGAACCTGCATGGTCCAGTTAACACAAGTATTTGCAGACATCTTTAACCCTTCCCCACTCCAATCTGAGATCCTCATCTGCTTTAAGAAGCCTGCCATCATCCCAGTGCCTATATATCCATTATAGTCTGGCCAGATTCTGCTCTAACTCAATATCCAGATTTGCTGATGAGACTATTATGGTGGGCTTAGACAATAGACAATAGACAATAGGTGCAGGAGGAGGCCCTTCGGGCCAGCACCGCCATTCAATGTGATCATGGCTGATCATTCTCAATCAGTACCCCGTTCCTGCCTTCTCCCCATACCCCCTGACTCCACTATCCTTAAGAGCTCTATCCAGCTCTCTCTTGAAGGCTTGAACTCAAACAATGACAAGTCAGAGTACAGGAAGGCGATAAAGGGCTTAGAAGCTTCGTGTCAGTACAATAACCGCTCCTTCAATGTCATCAATATGAAGGAGCTGATCATCAACTTCAGGGAGCAGCACACCGTAGTCTGTATCAATCGTGCTGAAATAGAGATTGTTGAGACCTTCTTGTTTGTAGATGTAAATATTACCAACAATTTGTCCTGATCTAACCACATTGATGCTGCAGCCATGAAAACACACCAATTCCTCTGCTCCCTCAAAATGCTAAGGAAATTTTGCATTTCTCCAATGAGACTTACCAATTTTTACAGATGCATCTTGGCTTGGTATCAGCCGCCATCATAGTAATGACAGGACAGGGCAGGGTTCAGGGGCCAGATAGCCATTTTCTTGTATTTATTTTATTTGAAGCAGTTATTTCTCTGTGTTCACTCGTTATAGGGCACAGGTTGTAAAATACATAATCAGCTTAAAGTAGAATTAAATATGTATAAAAACTAACATGATGTTTTAATAGCTGCTCCCATGGCATCAACAATCTGAGGAGCTGCAGTTTCCCTCGGCATTATTAATAGTTGCATTTATAAGGTGTTGGAAGGAAAATAGCAGTAAATACAGGGTATTGACTAAAGAGAAATGCCACTGTACAAAACATTAATGGAGAATGTGTCATTATGTATTCCTAGAACTCTTGCAGGTAAAGATATACCAGCACATTGAAAGGCAGTAATCTATAAAGCAGATTATAGTAATTTGTTTCACATTTTGCCACAATATTGAGGAATATCTCTGACATAAAATGGAGACTTGTTGACAGCTATTCATTATATGCAAATCACAAGACACACTTGGTGCTAATGGTTTTGAATGAAAATGACCCCAAAGTTACAAAGGAAAAGAAAGAACTAAGAGCAGGCATATGCCACACAGTCTTCATATCTGCTGTTTCATTTAATTAGACAGCAAGTAATCTTCCAACTTTCCCAAATGATCGCTTTTGTTTTGGTTTGCAGCTCAGTGGGCACAGCTGGTAGAGCTGCTGCCTGACAGCATCAGAGACCCAGGTTTGATCCTGACTGTGGGTGTTGTGTGTGTAGAGTTTCCATATTCTCCCTGTGACTGCATGGGCTTCATCCCACATCCCAAAGACATATGGGTTTGTTGGTTAATTGGCCTCTGTAAATTGACTCAGAGTCATAGAGTGATACAGCGTGGAAACAGGCCCTTTGGCCCAACTTTCCCACACCGGCCAACATATCCCAGCTACACTAATCCAACCTGCCCGCGTTTGGTCCATACCCCTCTAAACCTGTCCTATCCATGTACCTTTCCAACTGTTTCTTAAACGTTGGGATAGTCCCAACCTCAACTACCTCCTCTGGCAGTTTGTTCCATACACCCACCACCCTTTGTGTGAAAAAGTTATCCCTCAGATTGCTATTAAATCTCTACCCCTTCACCTTAAATCTATGTCCTCTGGTCCTCGATTCACCTCCTCTGGGCAGGAGACTGTGCATCTACCCAATCTATTCCTCGCAAGATTTTATACACCTCTATATCCAAATAATTTATGTAGATAACTAACAGTAACAGGCCCAGCACTAAACCTTGAGGCATGCCACTAGTCACAGGCCTTCAGTCTGAGAAGAACCTTCCACCATCACCCTCTGCTTCCTTCCATGAAGCCAATTTTCTATCCATTCTGCTATCTCTCCTTGGATCCCATGCGATCAAACCGCAGCCTACCATGCGGAACCTTCTTGAATGCTTTGCTGTTGCGGTGACTGTTGCCTGTAGGGAAAGAATGCAAAAGTAGAATAGCATAGAACTAGTGTGATGGTTGGCATGGACACGATGGGTCGAAGGGCCTGTTTCCATGCTGCATCTTTGAATAAAACAATTCATTCCCAAGACAAATTATAGGGAGTTTGGAGTTATATAATGTGGAAACAGGCCCTTCAGCCCAACTTGCCCACACTGGCCAACATGTTCCCATCTACATTAGTCCCATCTGCCTGCATTTAGCCCATATCCCTCCAAACCTGTCCTATCCATGTACCTGCCTAAACGTTGCAATAGTACCTCTTAAGCGTGGTGATAGTAGCAGTTAGTTAGTTCACAACCAGTTTCCTAAATGTGGAGTGTACTAAGTAAAAACCCTCTATGCAGTAAATTATAAAGCTCTCGGCAAATCTCTAGGGGAAGAAATCCCTTCCAATCCCCAGCTGAATTCTCTCCAGCCAAGGGAAAGTACTGTAACATTGGAGTCAGCAGCTCTCTGGGGTTGTACGGCTCTTGTGCAGTTGGTGTTAACCTCCAGTTGCCAGGAAAATCCTTAGCAAATTTCTGCAAGTTTGCTTTTTGATTGACCTCGGCTGCCTGAGGCATGAGATAGCAGTGGTATTTGTCCAAATAACCCAATTTAAAAGCAACAAAGATCTGTTGGCTCTTTTAAAGGACATGTTTTATCACAGTAAGTTTTTTTGGGAGGTAATCAATGGAGACGTGTCCTGTTAGCCGTCAGATGCTGCAGTTTATGTGATTCAATAGTTTGGAATGTTGACACAAAAACAACTTACATCACATGGTGCACTGTAAAACCATGAGAAAATGTTATAATTCACTGGGAGCTGAACATCATACAAAGGGGCAACACAAGGTCTGACAACAAATTAGTTCGCAGAAGGGAATGAAAAGTTGAAAAAGTTCTTACCACTAACATTCTCATGTTAATCAGATCAACCAGGAGTCATTTGGAGATATTTGTCGTCGGTCATTAGTACTAATTGTATGCGAGCATATCAACAGCTGGTTCTGCTCATGTGCTCAGTTCAGAAAGAGTCAATCGAGCCAAATGCGCTGAATTGAGGGCAACTAATATCTGCTTCCCTCCATTATGTTTGATGCGAGTGACCAAAGATGGACCCCCCCTCCCCCCCCTCAATGGCTTTTGGTTATGTTCTGTTACTCTTGATTGTTTTCGACATGCGGCTGTACACTTCAGCAGACAGAATCAGGAGGCAATAGAGGCCCAACGCAAATTGGAGCAACAGCACCTCATATTTCGGTTGTGCAGCTTACAACCCAGTGGTATGAAATTTGATTTCTCTAGCTTCAAACAATCCTTGCTTTCCCTCTCCCGCCGTCCCTCCCCATCCAAGTTCTCCAACTAGTTTCATGGTCCTCCTGATTAAATATTACTGATTGTATGCCTCGTTGTCTCCTTCCCCTCGGCTAACAATGTACCATTCTACATTTCCTTGATTATCGTCCATTTTGATCTGTGTTTTCACACCTCACCCTTCCATATCTCTATGTCTCTCTCTCCCCTGACTCACAGTCACCCATTTCTTCTCTCCAGAGGTGATGCTTGACCCGCCGATTTACTCCAACATTTTGTGTCTAGCTTTGAAACAAAATGACACAGCACTGGGGCGTCAGGACATCTGCTCTTCGAACCAGTGCTCTTGCACTCGTGTACAGCGCCGCTGAATACGCCACCCCAGCATGGTGCCGCAGCGCTCATACCAGCAAGCTAGACACCACCCTCAACTACACCATGCGGATCATCACTGGCTGCCTACGCCCTACTCCGACGGATCTCCTGCCGGTGCTTGCAGGTATCGCATCCGCCAAGCTTCGCAGAGAGTTCTCCACTCATAGGCTGGTGTGCAAGGCCCCATCGGACGCCAAACATCCTTTGCAACACCTCGGCCACGATTCACAGCAACTGGGACCTCAATGCCATTCTCCCGTCATGCAGCGACCCTCTGTGGCTCCGGTTTCAACATACTTCTTCTTCCCACGTCCCAACGTCCTTCTTCCCACAGGCCATCAGGACTGTCAACTTTTATAACCCCAGACACTAAATTTTTGTCGACACTAATAGTAACTTATTAACTTTATTTATATGCTGTAACTGTAATTCGTTTTGTGCACAACCCGCAGGCATTGCCACTTTCATTTCACTGCACATCGTGTATGTGTACGTGACAAATAAAATTGACTTGACTTGACTTGACTTATACTAGGGACATGGAGAACCAGCTGGGAACAGACATCGCGACCTCCTCAATTCACTGTCGCATCGAAAACCACAGCCCCACCTGGCTCGGACATGCCCCGCAAAGAGTGGGTCGCCCTGAACCGGCTCCGCACAGGGGTTGGCCGGTTCAATGCCAACATGCATCGTTGGGGGTTGCGTCCTTCAGCAGCCTGCGTGTGTGGAGCAGACCAGCAAACAGCGCAGCATGTCATTTTCGACTGCACTGTCCTCCGTCCCCCTGGTGGAGGGGTAGACCTCACGGCCCTTGACAACAGCACATTGCACTGGCTACAGCGCCTGGAGGGCGTTACATAATTTCTG
This sequence comes from Rhinoraja longicauda, assembly GCF_053455715.1. NCBI lineage: Eukaryota > Metazoa > Chordata > Chondrichthyes > Rajiformes > Arhynchobatidae > Rhinoraja > Rhinoraja longicauda. The sequence goes on along the minus strand of NC_135960.1, from coordinate 17,590,459 downwards.
CTGCCTCAAACGCAAGAAGAAGAATAAGAAGAAGTAGAAGAAGAAGACACATTTAAATGATGTTCAAAAGCAAAGGGGCTTTGTGATAATGAATCCTTGAAAATGGAATATCAAGTTGAAAATAAAATGTTGGTATAGCATATGGGATTCTTGAATCAAATAATTAGTAATATGCTTTGAATATGTACAAAATATTGGTTATTCCACAAATTGATTATTGTGCCCGACTTTGGTCACCACTTTAGGAAGTTTGTAAATAATTCTCTGGATAGTACTAAAATGATTTAGTTGATTAGTTCCAGGAATTTCAGATACCAGCATATATATTAGAAAAGCTAATATTGTTCTCCCAGAAGAAAAGGTTGAGAAGGGGACTCGGAGGTGCATAAGATTACAAGTGGTTTCGTATGGGCAGATAGAGGGAGGCTCTTCCCATTAATAGATTATTTGGCAGGCAGGGAGGGTCATAGATTTTAACTTGTAGGCAGAAGATACAAGGAAATATGCTTTTATCCAGTGTGCACTGTGTCTCAAATTTACTGCTTGGACTGATGGCAGAAATGGAATCAGCGTCTTCAAAACAAAATTTATGATGTATTTAAGAGAAGATAAATTGCAGATTATGGAAGCAAAAAGCAAGGAAATGGGCCTAAAAGAAAAATACTAGAAATAGAAACAGGAGTAAGTCTTTCATCTCTCATCTTCTCTATTAACCAAAAGATCATAGAACATCACAGGAACAGGCCCTTCAGCCCACAATGTCTGGGCCGCACAAAGTGCCAAGGTCAACTGATCTTATCTTCCTGCATATAATCCATATCCTTTTATTCCATGTATACCTTATACAAAATCCTCTTAAATGCCACTATTGTATCTGCCTCCATCACCATCCTTAGCAGCGCACTCCAGGGTAAAAAACATCGCCCCTAAACTTTGCTTGTCCCACCTTAAAGCTATGCCCTTTTAGCTGATCTTTTACCTCAGCGCCACTTTCCTGCACTAAACCCATATTTCTTGATTCCTTTAATATCAAAAAGTCTATAGATCTTCAGCAAAACACAAAGTGCTGGAGGAACTCAACGGGCCAGGCAGCATCTCTAGTGGAAATGGACAGAGGACTATTTGGTTCGGGACCCTCCTTCGGTCTGAGACCCTTCTTCAGAGTGAAGAAGGGTCTCGATCCAAAAAGTCATCTGTCCATTCCCTCCACAGAGGCTGCTTGACCACTGAGTTTCTGCAGCACTTTATGTTTTGCTTGAGATTCCAGCATCTGCAGTTTCTTGTATCCCCAGTCTATTGATCTCTGTTGTGACAGGATAACTTAACCAACAACTGGCATAGGCTTGGTGCATCAATAAACCTCATTCCCTAATATCATATTTCTATGAGTTTAAATTATTTACTGTTCAAAAAGTCAATGACTGTAACAGATTGAGGGAATTAGTTTGGAAGAGTCAGTTCACCTGACTGTGTGACGAAGCTGCATTATAATCAGTTAATGTAATTATTAAAACGGACCTTTTTTCCTATATGTTACTACAACTGTGCATATCAATTCATTTTCCTCCTGTTCCCAAGCACAATAATTCCTTTAAGCAAATTTGCTTGAGGATATCATTTGGACTCAGTGCTAATTGAAAAGTATCTGTAAAATAAATTAACAAGAATGCGGATTGCACCGCAAAACTTTCTAACAGCTTGATTCTTCTGCTGGTTCCAATAATCAAGGCTACCCATCGCATCTGGAGGATGTGTTATATCATTAGAATCACTGCTTTTCGTACTAATCAATCTTTAAATGGTGAATTTGTGATTCAGATTGCTGAAGGCTGAATATGTGTATCACAGCCCCTGTAATGCACCTTTCAGTGTAAGAACCCACTGTCCATACAGTGAGATAATCAAGGATCAGGGGAGGGGTGGTGTTGTGCTAGCCATCTGCATCACAGCTGCATCTTTCTGTTTGAATGTTTGGGGTGCCTTTGCAAGACTTAGAGCCATAGAGTGATAGAGTGTGGAAACAGGCCCTTTGGCCCAACTTACCCACATTGACCAAAATGTTCGATCTACACCAGGTCCACCTGCCTGCATTTGGCCCATATCCCTCTAAACCTGCCCTATCCATGTACCTGTCCAATTGTTTCTTGAATGTTGCGATAGTCCCTGCCTCAACTATTTCCTCTGGCAGCCCGTTCCATATGCCCACCACCCTTTGTGTGAAAAAGTCACCCCTCAGGTTCCTATAAAATCTTTCCCCCTCTCACCTTGTATCTATGTCCTCTGGTTCTCGATTTCCCCCACTTTGGGCAAGAGGTTCTGTGCATCTCCCCGATCTACTCCTCTCATGATTTTGTGCACCTCTATAAGATTACCCCTAATCCTCCTGCACTCCAAGGAATAGAGTCCCTGCCTGCTCAACCTCTCCCTAAAGCTCAGACCCTCGAGTCCTGGCATCATCCTTATAAATCTTCTCTGTTCCCTTTCCAACTTGACAACATCTTTCCTATAACACGATACCCAGAACTGAACGCAATACTCTAAATGCGACCTCACCAACGTCTTAAAAAACTGCAACATGACCTCCCAACTTCTATACCTCTTATGGTTTCAACTATTTGTAAGGGGACATATGATTAGCAAACGGCAGAAATAATGGGACAGCATTTCCTGGGAGCTGCCTGCCCTGTTTACTATTCCCTTATCTGATTGATCCTTACTGACTGGGAGCAGGTTGTCTAGCAGCCAATGTCTGAATTATGCTGAGTGCATTGTGTTTGGTAATCCCTGCACACAACTTATTGAATTTAATGAAAAGAACCGTCTGGGCGTGGTCAGCATGGATGAGTTGGGCCAAAGGGCCTGGTGCCGTGCAATATGAATCTGTATTGGAAACAGGGTATAGGCTGTTGTGGGTCTTTTACTGGTTGTCACAATATAACAATTGGTGTCTTGTTGGGATTGTTGCCGAGGCCTCAACATTTTACAATTTATGTACATGGCTTAGGTGAAAGCACCAAGTTACTAAATTTGTTGATGGTGCAGATTCAATTTGAAGTTGATTGGTCGTAAAGAGTTCTATGACATAAGGAAATGTGAGAGATGAGATATATGCAGGAAAACAAGTCATGAAGGTGATAAATGGAAACAGCCAAAGAATATAGATCGACTGAATGAGTGGGAAAAGATCTGCCAAATGGAATATGATGTAAGAAAATGTGAGATTCTCCATTATGGCAGGAAAATTAAATATGAAGCATGTTATCTGAATGATGAGGGACTGCTAGGCTCTCTGATGTCCTAAGGCATGATTTACATTAGTCTAGGTATGTAAATACTGCAATTAGGAAAGTTAACAGAAGGTAATTGTTTTTTACTGGGGAATTGAATAGAAAAGTAAGGAGGTTATGCTTCAGTACACAGGGTAATGGCGAGACCACATCTGGATGGCTGTTAAGAACAGTGTTGGAAATAATTCAGAAAAGCTTTATTAAACTGCTAACTGAAATCCTCAGGTTATCTTATGAAGAAAAGATTCACTAGCTCAGTTGCATCCACTAGAGTTTAGAAGAGTGGGTGATGACTTGATTAAAAGATATATGATCTTGAAAGGTTTTGACAAAGTAGACTTGAAGAGGACAATTCTTCTTGTGGGAGAATCTAGAAATGGGGCTAATATTTAAAACAAAAGGGTTTTTTAAGAGGTAGACAAGGTGAAGTTTTTTTAAATTCTCAATTGGTCATGACTATTTGGAACTCTTATCCTCAAGTGGCAGTGGAAGTCGAGTGGAAGCAGAGGCTTTGAACACTATTTAGGCATAGGTAGAAAGTTTGTTGATCAGAGGAAGAAGGTGGAATGGGTAGATGCAAATATAGAGTAGAGTTTACAGCCAGCCTTGATGAAGGACAGAGCAGGCCTGAGTGACTGAGTAGTCTATCCCTGCTGATTTAGTTTAGTTTAGTTTAGAGATACAGCATGGCAACAGACCCTTCGGCCCACTGAGTCCGACCGACCAGCGATCCCCGCACATTAACACAGTCCTACACACACCAGGGACAATTTACACATACACCAAGCCAATTAACCCACATACCTGTACATCTTTGGAGTGTGGGAGGAAACCGAAGATCTCATAGAAAGCCCACGCAGTTACGGGGAGAACGTACAAACACCATACAGACAGCACCCATAGTCGGGATCGAACCCGAGTCTCCATGTAAAGCAGCAACTCTACCACTGCGCCATCATGCTACCCACTGATCTGTATGTATGTTCGTACACTTGACAGCCAAATAACCCATTTCTGAGGCTTGCAGGCTGTCAAAGTTGTCAGGTTCCCATTCACAGAACTATTAAAGGAAGAATCACACAATTAATAACAGTCAGAAATTAATACATATATTAATACAGAGAATTAAAATTCTTGAAAGACTCACTTGAAAATAATAATTAAAATATGACATACATTTAAGTTAATTAAATTAATTACAAATGGTGAATTAGCCTGAAATGATCCTTTCTCGTTCTCTCGTGATTTTCTCATTAAAATGAGTGGAGTTGTTGCACCTGCTCCGTGACTCGCCTGGTGCACATTCAGCAAACACATTTCCAGGCATTTCCAATTCCTGGGAAACTGCAGGTAGTTGGTACTTCACCACTGGAGTCATCGCCAGAAAGCAGAGAGCTGAAACCTACCACAAGGTCTGGGAATTCATTCTTTAATCCTGAGATTCAAGCATAGGAGCAGAATTGGAAGGAAACGCCAGCAAGAAGGTCTGCGCCATTCCCATTGATAAGGCCAACTGATGGTTCATAGTCCAGTTGCTTATGTATTAATCCTCTTGAAGGAGACAAGTGATGCATGTGCATCACATGGCCTAATAGTAGCATGGCTTTTTCATACTTCCTCTCACACATGCAAACTAACAAGCACGTGTTAAACATGTTGGGTGTGACATGAACTTCTCACTCCAATGCTTTTTGGACAATGGACATTGAATGGTGGTACAGTGGCACAGCTTGTAGAGCTGCTGCCTCACATCACCAGAGACCTGGGTTCGATCCTGACCTTGGGTGCTGTCTCTGTGGAGTTTACACATTCTCCCTGCAAACACATTGGTTTCCACTGGGTGCTCTGGTTTCCTCCCATATGCCAGAGATGTGCAGGTTTGTAGGTTAATTGGCCTCTGTAAATTGCCCCTAGTGTGAAGGGAGCAGATGAGAACGTTTGATAAGATAAATCTAGCACGAATGGGTGATCGATTGTCAGTATGGACTTGTTGGGCTGAAGGGGCTGTTTCCATGCTCTATCCTTCAATCAAAAACTAGTCCTGATGCACCTGCAGCCAGATTGCCCATTCTTCATAGATGGACTTTCAACTACTGTTGAAAAGCCATTCCACCATTAGCCTTCCAATGTTTATATGCACACCAGCACTGACTCACTTTAAGCAAACTTAGAAATGTTTTTGTTAACTATTGCAAGTTCAAGAACATGGAAGGGGTAAACGTGGGGAATGAGATAACACACTTTTTGCATGCTTTGAAGTAGAATTTGAATCATGCCTTTCTCACATGTGATCTGTGGGATAAAAATGCAGATCATTGCAATCATTTAATGAGGACTATCTCCAATACCAATTTTTCCTTTTGGGTCAGGACACTTCTTCAGACCCAAGCAGAGTTTCTCCAGCATTTCGCGATTTGCACGAGATTCCAGCCAATATAGTTTTCCATTAAAAAATTGGTGTTTCTATTTAACTCAAATATGTTCCCAATGTTGGGGGAGTCCAGAACAAGGGGGCACAATTTAAGAATAAGGGGTAGGCCATTTAGAACTGAGATGAAGAAAAACTTTTTCAGTCAGAGAGTTGTGAATCTGTGGAATTCTTTGCCTCAGAAGGCAGTGGAGGCCAATTCTCTGAATGCATTCAAAAGAGAGCGAGATAGAGCTCTTAAGGATAGCGGAGTCAGGGGGTATGGGGAGAAGGCAGGAACGGGGTACTGATTGAGAATGATCAGCCATGATCACATTGAATGGCGGTGCTGGCTCAAAGGGTTAAATGGCCTCCTCCTGCACCTATTGTCTATTGTCAACCTGCTAACTGATAAATGGAGGAGTAACTGCTGAGGAAGATGTTTGAACTTTATTGCCTTCCATCACAATGAGGAATGTGGAATCCACTGTGATGGATGTTTATGTTAACGTTTATGTGGTTGTGTCTTGTTGCTTTTCACTTAGTATGGCTGTATGATAACTCAAATTTCACTGACCTTGACCTTGAAACCTTGATGCTGTTGCATTGGTTGGTAGGTAGTGAGATTGGCAAAGCTGCTTGAAAATTCAATCAGAATATGCACCAAATTATTTGCACACCTCTCCAGAAGTAACATTTTCTTTTGCTTAGCCTACAAGAACTTATCCATGTCCCTTTTGTGATATTGAAAATTTATTTAAGATTTACTAAGCCATGAAGTGTTTCTTTCAAGTTTACATGAGTTCATAAAACTTTCTAACAACTTCCAAAATGTTATAGATGATTCTAAATCTTCTGATTTGTAAAAGGTTTAAATCTACTGAAGACTTTAAAAACATTTTAGTTTTTTGTTAATAATGCCGAGGAACATTCAACTACTGATGACAGAAAGCTGGGCGGCAGTGTGGGCTGTGAGGAGGATGCTATGAGGCTGCAGGTTGACTTGGATAGGTTGGGTGAATGGGCAGATGCATGGCAGTTGCAGTATAATGTGGATAAATGTGAGGTTATCCAATTTGGTGGCAAGAACAAGAAAGCTGATTATTATCGGTATGGTGTCAAATCAGGAAAAGGGGAGGTACAACGAGACATGGGTGTCCTTGTATATCAGTCACTGATAGGAAGCATGCAGGTACAGCAGGCAGTGAAGAAAGCATATGACATGAGAAGGGTCTCGACCCGAAACATCACCCATTCCTTCTCTCCCGAGATGCTGCCCGACCTGCTGAGTTACTCCAGCATTTTGTGAATAAAGCATATGACACGTTAGCTTTCATAGCGAGAGGATTTGAGTATAGGAGCAAGTAGGACCGATGGCAGTTGTACAGGGCCCTGGTGATGCCACACTTGGAGACTTGGATTATTGTGTGCAGTTTTGGTCTCCTAATTTGAGGAAGGACATTCTTGCGATTGAGGGAGTGCAGCGTAGCTTCACCAGGTTAATTCCTGGGATGGTGGGACTGTCATATGATGAAAGAATGGATCAACTGGGCTTATATTTAATGCCATTTAGAAGGATGAGGGGGGATCTTATAGAAACGTGTAATATTATTAAGAGATTGGACAGGCTAGATGCTGGAAAAATGTTCCCGATGTTGGGGGAGTCTAGAACCAGGTGTCACAGCGCAAGAATAAGGGGTAGGCCATTTCGGACTGAGATGAGGAAAAACCTTATTCATCCAGAGAGTTGTGAATCTGTGGAATTTTCTGCCAAAGGAGGCATTGGAGGCCAATTCACTGAATGTTTTCAAGAGAGAGTTAGATTCAGCTCTTACGACTAATGGAATCAAGGGATATGGAGAGAAAGCAGGAATGGGGTACTGATTTTGGATGATCAGACATGACCATATTGAATGGACGTGCTGGCTTGAAGGGCCTGATGGCCTACTCCAGCACCAATTTTCTATGTTTCTATGTTTCTAACTGCTTCTGTCGGAGCAATGTGGACTGACCCAATTGATCTTAATTGGCTGCTGTGGTTTTTTTTTTTGAGTAGGGCTGACTTTGGATGCAGCACATGACTCTTCTTGTGCATTCTTGGGCTCTTCAACAAACAAGATCTCATCGCATGCAAAATAACATCTGGGAAGATTGCTTCCGCTTAACCTTTTGTAGGTGGTTCACCAATGACCACTAATTCTGCTATATGCTGCTGCAGTTGCTCTTTTATCAGCCATCCCTCTGGACCCCAGTCAGCCTCATCAAACAAATATTAATTATTAATCAGTAGAGGGTATTAATTTTCAACTGCTATCTGTTTTTGTTTTAATTGGCTGTTTATCGTTCAGATGTTTTGGATAATAATGCCATATCAGGAAGAACTGACACTACATTTCACTGTGAAATTTGAGAGTCTGCTTGGAGTGCATTATTACAGATCATTTTCACAAGATAAACAAACCAATTTGGAGAATGGTTTTGGAAGTCGAGATACATCTACTGTTTTTGATGTGATGACTAATTTAAAATTAATAGTTATTTTCCCAGGATTTTCTCTGCCTGGGAATAAGAGCACATTCAATTGTAGTTTTGGAAAATGTTTACAAGTGACTGGAACAGAATAGACACTGGGGAACAGAGCCTGTGGTGTTGAATGCATCAGTGAGTCTATTACCCAAGGCTGACTTCATTGTAAATTCTGAAACTTTCTTTTTCTCTCTGGTTCATTAAAAATTGTATACCTCTCTTCTGGATTCACTAAATTGCACCAGTTACATGCGATCTTCTCCACATCTAGTGCAAAAGGGAAACATTTTACACTTCTTGCGAATGGAGCAGAGGCACAGAAATATCACTGCATGGTAATATTGATCTCCACTGTAGTCAAACAGGAGTCTTATATCATTTTTAAAAGAATTATATGCTCTAAATGTGCAAATTTCATATTTTCATTCAATATCTCATTCAAGAGAGAAACAAACTCGATCGTTCTTTTTCACCCTCTTTCACACTCTCTAAACATGCTGTCATTTTTACCTTTCATTATATTTTACTTTAGTTTCCATCATAAAATCTTTTTCCCTTCCCTTTAGTCAGCAAACATGAGAAAGATGCATGAACATTTTTATAGCAACTTTCAAGATATTTGGGCAGTAATAATAGTTGATAGACCATAAGGTGCTTTTGGCATTTTAGCACTATTGAAATATATGAAATCCTACAATTAATTTCTCCTAAATGGCAGTAGGCACGGTAGCGCAGCGGTAGAGTTGCTGCTTTACAGCGAATGCAGCGCCGGAGACTCAGGTTCGATCCTGACTACGGGTGCTGCACTGTAAGGAGTTTGTACGTTCTCCCCGTGACCTGCGTGGGTTTTCTCCGAGATCTTCGGTTTCCTCCCACACTCCAAAGACGTACAGGTATGTAGGTTAATTGGCTGGGTAAATGTAAAAAAAAATTGTCCCTAGTGGGTGTAGGATAGTGTTAATGTACGGGGATCACTGGGCGGCACGGACTTGGTGGGCCGAAAAGGCCTGTTTCCGGCTGTATATATATGATATGATATGAGTAATGACCAGTGAATTGGCTTTCTTCAATGATATTGAATGAGAGATATATATATCAGCTAGGTCTATTGCTAATGCTCCTCCCCTTCAAAACATCACTATGGCACCTTTAACACCCTCAAATCAGCAATACCATTCAATAAGGTGGTTGCTGATCTTTTACCACAAATCCAGTTTTCTGCCATATTCTTAAATTCCTGACTCCATTTGAGTCCAAAGGTCTATCAATCCCAGTGTCAGTGATCAATGTCCTAGCATCCCTGGTCCTCCAGATTAAAGAATTACAAAGAAAACACTCTCTTCAATCTTAAATTATATGGAGATATTGTATTCTAGTTCAATCCAGTCCTTTCCGGACGTGCTCCGTGGCGGCAACCCAGGCCCCACCCACGGGCTCAGTTGACCCAGGCACCAATTGCCGTGGGCTTAATCAACCCGTGAGGATCCAAATCTGAAACCCAAGGCTCTACCTCCGATCCACGAGGTTCTGGCCCGCGAGGCCCGGGCTCCGACCCGCAAGGCTCTACCTCTGACTCACGAGGTTCCAGCCCACGAGGCTCCACCCCTGGCCCATGATGCTCCGGCCTGCAATGACCGGGCCGTGAGGCTCCTGCCTAGGCTTCTCAGAACCTCCGGAAGGCATCTGAAATGTGCTGCCAAAGATTATCAGGTATTCTGGAGGTGGGACCCCAAGGTCTGAGACCTGCTTGAAGGATACACTGTATGTCATAAGATGCTCCTTAAGAAAGCATGTTCTTGTGGTGACTGGATAGAAACCACATCCAGTTGCCAGTGTGTTTGGGCAGCTGGCTGGATCTAGGACAACATGGCCCAAGGAGTTTTTACAAGTCACGTAAATTAACCTGGATACAGTGGAGTAAAGTCTCTATTGCAAAAAGTCATAGTAAGGGTTACATTGCTAAGGCATCTTGTTATTCTTCAAGATGAAAAGATTGAAGCTGTTGCTGTAGCTGTTCCTTGCTCATTGACCAAAAGGGTGCAAAACTATGACACTAATTTAACTTGAAATTCTGGAAAAACAATGTAGGACGTATCCCACCATCAAAACAGGAAGAACAGCTGACACCACCAAGATTCCAATGTCTGTGAACATGAAAGAAAATACTCTGAAGTACAAAGAAATCAAAGAAAGAAAAATTCCAGAATTTCTTGGCAGTCACGGCAAAATAAAGAGAAAGGTGACAGAATTATTCTCAAAGACCACATAGACAGTGATAAAGGAAGGCAGGTCAGTACAGAATATAACCCATTCTCACCCCACACATACTGACCTAAAAAGCTTGAGAAGCAGATTTTTCAAAAAATGAGAGGGAAAACTGGCTCCAACTGTTACCCCATAATGTTCAGGAGAGTATTTGCCAATATCAACAGACACCTGAAAAGACTTCAGAACATTTATGATTCAGCGACGGGCAAGGGAGTTTAAAGAGAGGAGACGTTTGTATTAAGTACAAAGAGAAAGAGCTTAATTTTAATCTTAAAGCAATTGGGGAAAGGTGCCAAAGGAAAACACAGCTGACAAAACTATATGTTGAAACTTATAGATACTTCGACAAAGTACAGACAAAGTCATGCACCCATCAATTTGAAAGCCAGTCCACATAGTTCACAACTTTGTTAAACCTTGAAATTATGGGAGTGATTGGGCAGTAGAAATGAAATCTGAAAGAGATATTAACATTAAAGGCGAGTAGTTTGAGATGTGAATAAGCATCAGCTTAACAGACAAAACACAACTATGGAATCCAAATTTCAGAGTGGCTGAAATGATAAAGTTAAAAGTACACAAAACGCAGAATCTAAACAGATTTGCATCAGATATGTACAAAAATGCACAAACTATACAGACAATGAAAACATTTTGCATTTGAATAAACACAGACAAATCCAAACTGAGACAATAATGGCACGTAATAAAAATCAAGGAGATTAACGAAATATGAAAATAAATCTCAAAAACCAAAGAAGTCAAAAGCCAATATAAATACAGACAAAAAAAACGAATAAATATTTAATGCATCAATTCAATTACAGCAATATTCTACCAAAACGAAAGACAGTATCAACATTTACAGCATACTTACAAAAACGTATATCAAACATTGTTATCTCCAGTACCGAGAAGACAAAATCGATAATGGGAGAAAAAGATTGACGGTAATATTATTCACAAACCTTTATACTAAAAGGGTATCAGGCTTACATCAATTAGAAACATCTAGCCCCTTTGCTTGGTAATATATTTTGAGTTTAAACAGCATAAATGGGTAGTGTGGATGGCTAGAACAGCTCATCTGATAGCAGAAATACTCAACAAAGTGCAATTCTACCTCACCTAACAAACAGCATTATTGAAACACACAGCATTAACCCATATATTTTACAATTACTCAAAATTGAAGATTTATTTGACAAGGCAATAGAGAAAAACAAGAGGTTTACTGTTGAAATCAAATATATGAATGTAATAATGTTTACCTTCTCCGTGCTATAATAATTTCTCCATAGCACCACTTCCAAGCTCTTCATGGTCAGAGTTTTCAAGTGCACGGCTGATTGCATGATAATGCACTCCTTTGATTCATACCTTAGGAAATTTTAGACAACAACCTATTATGCAAGTTCAAAACAGTAAATGCTTGAAACACTCATCAGGTCAAAGAGCAGCATTACTGGTGTTGTTTGACCTGCTGAATACTTCCAGCATTTTATGATTTTGTTTGGGATTTCCAGCATCTGCAATTTTCTTTTCTGCTGTAAATTGGCTAAACATTTTAATTTTCTGAACTACATTAGTAGCAACCTCTGGGAGAAGCATGCTATTTAATTTTGATTTAAATGTCCACATATTATAATATTCCAATGCGTAAATTGTACATATTCTACTGTATGCATATATATAAAATGCATATATTAATGGGATATTAATCCCCATAAATTAATGGGAAGAAGGATTAGAATATTCACATATTCTAATATTCTAATGCATAAATTGTAATATATTCTACTATATGCATATATATATATATATATATATATATATATATGCAGAAAAAATGCATATAGTAGAATATGTTACAATTTACACATTAGAATATTACAATATGTGGATATTCTAATTCTTCTCCTCATTAATCCTCATAACTATGAAATTTAAATCAAAATTAAATAATAGGCCTCTCCCAGAGGTTGCTACTTGTGTGGTTCAGAAAATTAAAATGTTCATATATACACACGCATACATATATATATATATATATATATAGTATAAATTGTTAAAATTGCATTTCCTTTCTGTGCAAAGAGCTAATATTATCCAGCACAACTTTTTACACCACTTTTATGTCAAAGTTTAACAGTGAAATTTTAGTTTGATAGTTCCTTCAATTAAAAAAGAAGTTAGACTAATCTGATGAAATAAATTATTGCTTTTTAAAAAAATCTTCCACTTATTGATTATGAAAATATTATTCCATCTTTTGGTAATAAATTAAAGATGGTCAATTTTGTCAGTTAGATATAAAACATCATATTACACTGAAAGAAGAAAAGTTAAAGTGTTATCTTCAACACCTTAGTTCAAATGTATATCTTAGCAAATTTACCTAATTGGTTTTTTTCCAAGTTATAATTTTATTGATTTCTTTTGAGAGCTTCCTGTGTGCATATTGTAAAGCTCTTTTGGAAGTCTTGAAATTAGCATTACACTGTAAAAATGACATAAAATTACCTGAAGAAGGGTGGCACAGGCTTAGAGGAGCTGCCTCACAACTTTAGAGATATGGGTTCAATCCTGACCACGGTTACTGTCTGTACAGAGTTTGTATATTCTCCCTGTGACCACCTGGGTTTTCCGCTGGTGCTTTAGTTTCCTCCCACATGCCAAAGACCTACAGGTTTGTAGGTTAATTGACTATGGTAAAAATTGTAAAATTGACGCTGGTGTGTAGGATAGTGCTAGTTTATGGGGATCGCTGGTTGGCGCAGACTCGGTGGGCCAAAGGGCCTGTTTCTGTGCTACTCTAAATTTAAAAGAAAATTAAAAACTAAATGGAGTACATTGACATATTTTTATCTCAAAGTCCCAACTACCTTTGTGCAAAATCATCGGCAATTGGCAAACTTGTCAACAATGGATTGGGTGACCTATAATAAGAATGAATCACACTTTAATCAATTTTTTCTTAATAATCCATTGATGATTAAAAAAAAAAAATTCAAAACTCAGCTCTTAAATTAAAAACTTGAAACTGTATAAACAATGATCATGTGAGCATTTCATGAGGCATGTTTGTTTAGTTATGGAATTTTAACATCATGAACAGTTGGAATTCAGAAGGCTCCTCAAGTTTGTTTCAGCATCCAGGATGACGGATCCTTGATCCTAACTTCATTTTCCCACTTCATTTCATGTCTCACAATTTTTTGGAAACCAAAATATTATTGTCCTCAATCATTACATCCTGCGTTGCCACAGTATTCTGGGATTTAAAAAATCCATAGGTTCATACACTTCTGCATGAATAAACTTTTCCTTGTCTCTGCTTTAAACAATCATTTCCTCAACTTCAGATCACATCTCGGCCGTGGACTCAGTTCTCAGGTCAAATAGTGTTTCCTTGTTCACCTTTTCAAGCCCTCCCTGAAATTTTCACTGTTGCTTATATATTTAATTTATTGAAGTCAAAGGAACTTAATATGGGAAATGGAGTACAATGATTTATTTTGATCTCTGAGACCCAAGTACCCGTGTGCGAAATCATATGCGATTGGGAAACTGGTCCTTTAAAATTGCCATCTGTGTGCATAATAGGAGAATAGAATAGAATATACAGCTGAAAAGAAAATGCTAACAGAAAGAACTCAAATGCATACAATTCAGTAAATATCAATATATAATGTAATAAAGTGTGTTATTTCTTTAATGGTGATTTATTTATAGATTACTTATATTTGAAAATTTATTTATGATTTCTGGAAAATATTCTGAAGATTTGGAGCAAGTTCTCGAAAGTAGCCAAAATTTTAAAAAGTTTTATTTTGGTTGACATCAAATTTTCTTTCAAATTTTTTTAATGTATATTAATACATTTTACAATAACCTACAGCTGGGTTCCAAAAAATTAGTCAAATAAGTAGAGGTTAAGAAAGAGAGATAATTAGAAGTAGTGAAGTTTAGTATGGGGGGCTGAGGGCAGACATGTAGCAGTCATTGGACAGGTAGGCAAACATTTTATCAAAGGTGTAAAGTTTAAGGAGGAGTGACAATTACAAGTAGTGAAGTAATTGGCAGAAAAAAGACACAGAATTTGCAAGAAACCAGAATTACCAGACTGAAGGTTTCTTGCAGGTTGTGGGAGAAAATAACTTCAAAATAGATAGACAATCAAATTAAAGACTAGCTTTCCCACATCATGTGCAGTAAAATATTTATTTATGTAGGTCTGGTATGTAAGTGAGCAAGTGTATTTATTTATTTACTTGTCTACAGCAGATGAGAATAATAATTTATTCCACCCCAAAACAACCTACTTTCCTGCCTTTGTTTTACTTTTCGTATTTTAGTTCATTTGGTGAGTTGTCTTTTCAACTTTTACTTACAACTATCTATATATTACTAAAACTCTGTTTGTTATTCTGAGGGTTGAAGTTAGTTATTCTGAGAGATGTTATCCGATGCCAGTGATATAACCATATTTTTGTGCCCCCGTCACATTATAGTGCGACAATTTTAGGACCACCTTACTCACCTTTGTCCTGGGGACCCTTTCATCCAAGTTTCATTCAAATTGGTCTTATATTTTTTAAGTTAGAGAGATGTTAAAGTTTTAAAAAACCCTTATAAAACCGAGTTCTTGCCATGTTCAGCGTGTGACATCAAAATGGGACCCACCCGAGTGACGGCCAACGAGGGACAGGGGGCTCACGATGACCGCCGGGTGTGGGACCCGCCAGAGTGACGTCCCACGTGGGGGGAGCGCCGCCCATTTTTTCAAGAAAGAACGACCTTCCATCCAGCTCGACGCCCGATTGCTCCGGATCCCAGGTGGGGGGGAGGGGGGGGAGGGTGCCACCCCTGCTCTTAAACTGCCATCTCCTTCCAGCTACCTTTTACTGAGCCTGAGTCTTCCAGCTCCCACTGCTGTTGAACGCTTACAGATAAGTTTTTGATTTTAAAAAAGAACGATTTATTTTACTGATAAGTTTCATTTGATTTTTTTTTTTTAATTCATTTTTTAAAAAAGCCGTTAAAAAACTTGTTTTAAATAGAATAGGCGCTTTTTTTAAAAAGAAAGCTTTTCATTTACATTTTTCTCATTTGAAAACTTAAATAAGAAAGGAAACATTTACTTTAAAGAAGAGACTCTTCATTTTACCCAGTTGGTCTGGGTCCCATGTGGGGGGAGCACCGCCTATTTAAAAAAAACTCCTTCGATCCAGCTCGATGCCCGATTGGTCCGGGCGGCACATGGGGGGGGGGGGGGCGGCGTCGCCCCCGCACTTCCCGCTGAAATGAATTGCCGTCTCCGAGCTGCCTTTTACTGAGCCTGAACAGTTCAGCTCCTGCTTGTGTCGGCGCTGCTGTTGAACCCTTACAGATAAGATTTTTTATTTCCTTTGAAAAAAACACATTTTGATTTAAAGAAAGAACGATTTATTTTACTGATAAGCTTTATTTGATTTAAAAAAAACAGCTCCCGTTTGTGCTGCCGCTCTTGAACCGTTACAGATAAGGGAGGGAGGGGAAGGGGGAAGGGGGAAGGGGGAAGGGGGAGGGGGGAGGGGGAAGGGGGAGGGGGAGGGGGGGAGGGGAGGGGGAGGGGAGGGGGAGGGGAGGGGAAGGGGAGGGGAAGGGGAGGGGAAGGGGAGGGGAAGGGGAGGGGAAGGGGAGGGGAAGGGGAGGGGAAGGGGAGGGGAAGGGGAGGGGGAGGGGAGGGGGAGGGAAGGGGGGAGGGGAAGGGGGGAGGGGAAGGGGGGAGGGGAAGGGGGGAGGGGAAGGGGAGGGGAAGGGGAGGGAAAGGGGAGGGGAGGGGGAGGGGAAGGGGGAGGGGAAGGGGGAGGGGAAGGGGGAGGGGAAGGGGGAGGGGGAGGGGAAGGGGGAGGGGAAGGGGGAGGGGAAGGGGGAGGGGAAGGGGGAGGGGAAGGGGGAGGGGAAGGGGGAGGGGAAGGGGGAGGGGAAGGGGGGAGGGGAAGGGGGGAGGGGAAGGGGGGAGGGGAAGGGGGGAGGGGAAGGGGGAGGGGAAGGGGGAGGGGAAGGGGGGAGGGGAAGGGGGGAGGGGAAGGGGGAGGGGAAGGGGGAGGGGAAGGGGGAGGGGAAGGGGAGGGGAAGGGGGGAGGGGAAGGGGGGAGGGGAAGGGGGGAGGGGAAGGGGGGAAGGGAAGGGGGGAGGGGAAGGGGGAGGGGAAGGGGGGAGGGGAAGGGGGGAGGGGAAGGGGGGAGGGGAAGGGGGGAGGGGAAGGGGGGAGGGGAAGGGGGGAGGGGAAGGGGGGAGGGGAAGGGGGGAGGGGAAGGGGGGAGGGGAAGGGGGGAGGGGAAGGGGAGGGGAAGGGGGGAGGGGAAGGGGGTAGGGGAAGGGGGAGGGAGCTGGGAGGAGAGGAAGGGGGAGGGAGCTGGGAGGAGAGGAAGGGGAGGTAGGGGAGGAGGGGAGGTGGGGAGGTAGGGAGGAGGGAGCTTGGGGAGGGAGGGAAAGAGTGGAGGGAGGGAGGGGGGAAGTGTGGGGGAGGGGAGGAAGGGGGAGGCAGGGGAGGGAGGGGAAGGGGGAGGAGGGGGAGAGGGGGAGGAGAGTGTGCTGGACCAATGCAGGAGAGGTTTGGGGCCAATGAGGGGGAGGGGGCTGCTGAGCCGACGAGCTGCCGCTAACTTTAATAGATGCGCTCCCCCCCCACCCCACCGGGAGGACCAGCGCCCGTCCCGGTGTGCCCCGCGCCTGATCTTCCTCCTGTGGTGCAGCGCGGCGGCAGAGGGTCCAACAAGATGGCCATTCTGCAGGAGAAGGTTTGGGTCCATGGCTTGCTCTGGCTGCAGCGCTGGCAGATGGGTGGTTCCCTCTCCCCTCCCCTGACCCCCCTCACCTGCCCACGTGTTCCCCGGGGGACACACCCCGCCTGGCAATGGACATCGTCAGTTGGAGAGGGTTGCCTGGCCCGCAGGATCATCAGTTGGGGGAGGGTTGCCCCAGTAGTGGCCCGCAGGGAAGATTTGGACCCTCAGTCTCGTATAACATAAATGTGAGCAAATCTATTTGCTGCAACATAATGATTGAATGAACATAACAGGATAGTTCTAATACAAAATCCCTCACAGATTTATAGCAATAGACAAGTGAAGTCATCAGGACTACACTTGTTTGAAAAGAGCTAATATCATTGTCAGATTTCTATAAAACTACTGAATTGCATCAAAGTGCTTCTCTATTCTGTACTATATATACACCTCTCACCTTACCAATGTGTTGAATATTCTCTTCAATAGCTCGGTAAATCATTCCATTTAAGGGGCATCTGGAGATGAACAATAAACAGTAATAAGCATGCACAAAAGTAGTACTGGTGTTTGATGTGATCTATATCACAAGTTATGGAGATGGTGAATCAATCTTTTTAATAATAAGATCAAAGCATTTCGCAGAGAACCAATGCAATGCAGGATAGAAGAGAAGGCATTTGCTGTAGTGCACAATGTTCAGACTCTTATGAAAAGCAACCTAAAATTGTGCTATAAAACTCACTCAGCTAGTGTCACTTTTTGACATGGGAAATGATAAATGATCAATCAGGAACTATTGTTAATATTTGTGCCTGGGGATTGGATTTAAAAAAAAATTGTTTCCTATCATTTTTTGTTTATTTGCGTTTTATTCAACTTGGGCTTTCAGTAATAGTTGACATTAATGCTATCTTTTAGCTTACTACATTTAAAGTGAAATACAAATTTCTTTGTGATTGAAAGATACCACTTTAAAATTCTGCAAAATATTGTCTTAAAATTGTTTTTATACTTGATCTGAGCAACTGGCTACAAGATTTGTTGCAGCAGCCAGCATAAGGTTACCAAAAAGGCTATGATACTAGTGTTGCTTTTCACCTTTCCCACAAGATACCATACGGTCTTTAAAATCTGCAAGTTCCTTGGCTGCAAGTTCATTTTCCTGCACAGAATAACCCTGTGGCCTTAGAACCGCACTCTGTTATACAGATCGT
Source organism: Rhinoraja longicauda (assembly GCF_053455715.1). Taxonomy (NCBI): domain Eukaryota; kingdom Metazoa; phylum Chordata; class Chondrichthyes; order Rajiformes; family Arhynchobatidae; genus Rhinoraja; species Rhinoraja longicauda. Next base: position 17,571,978 of record NC_135960.1, on the reverse strand, counting down.
AGCGATACTGGATAAATTGCTTCTTATGTATGCATACTAGAGTTTAAAATTCCTTTGAAATTTTAACATTTCCCATGGGAAAGCAAAACATAAAAGTTACTCTCCCTCTCAAAGAAAAAACATCATATTTTCCCATTGACATTTACTGTTGGAAATTCAAATGTATCTGAAATTTTCAACCAAGAATCTTTTACCCTGACCTAAGGGACAAACGTTTACAACATAATTCAGTTTCCTTCATGTCTTTGTAAATCATTGGGATACTGAATCTTTCCTTATGAAGTTGTGTTCCCATTGGGAATGTTGACCCATTTCCTTGTATTTAAATTGTATTTAAAGTTAAGTATAAAGAAATGTTTACTTTGTCGGCAAGCTCTTTTTCACCACTTAACGGGTAGTCCCAAAATATGACCGTAACAATATGATATCCAAAGCTTTCCTTTTATATTTTAAGAAATAAAAAACACCCAAAATAGTATAATATAATACATTCAAAGGTGCCCCACAAGTATTCATTTTTCTGGTTATTACTGTTATCAATTAAAGGGAAAAAAACTTCCAAATTAAACATTTCTTATGCATTAGCTCTAATAAAAATATTGTCTTCCGACCTTAAAGAAGTGACAGAAATATCTGCACTACTTCCATTTATGTTGTCGATCATTAGGTTCAGTGGTCAAATGAGGATCTGACCAGAAGCTTATCAAAGCATAACAGAATCTTGTATACCCCATTGATGGTGTTCCCCTTACATATTGTTTTTCATTACAAATCTAATACAAGACAACAGGAAGTTTATTTTTCCTGCCACATATGTCAGCAATTAATTCCTAGCCAAAACTCCGCTGTCAGATTTCCAATCATGGCCAATGATTGTTTTTTATACCCTGAAGCTTCCTTCGGCAGCTTCTCTGAAATCTCATAAACAGGACTTTATCCTCCAATTGTTTCCTTTAATTGTCTTCCTCTTTCCTACTTCCTCAGTCAACTAAATCCCCAGCGACTCATTTCCTTCATTGATCCAGGGAATCCCCAACAGATTTATTAGCAATGCTTCCTCTCTCTCTTCCTGGCACCACAAATATTGTTTCTCTATTCAGGCCACAAGAACTTAAAGCTCTCCTAAAGAATTTCAGTTCCATTACTGCTTTCTAGGTTGTCTGTTAAGGAAACATACATTTAAGGATTTCCAATGATTTCCAAATGTAGGTTTAGCTGAATGATACCTGACTCAGTGTAAAATTATTGGAAGAGAATATCAGATCATATGTTCATAAGCCATAGGAGCAGAAGTGGGCCATTCGGCCCATTGAGTCTACTCTGCCATTCAATCATGGCAGATCAATCTTTCCTTCTCAACCCCATTCTCCTGCCTTCTCCCCGTAACCCTTGTCATGAATAAAGAAATGATGGTGGCATTCTTTGGCATTAAAAAAGTTAAACAATAATTATGTTGAGGTCTTTGATATTTTATAGTTAACTCGTTGGGTATATAGAGCTTCAAGATTCTCAGACTGGGTCAGAATCATGTCTTTCAAGAGTGAAGTTACATAAGTCTTCTCCATGCACTGAGTGATGGAAATTCAGAACTCTCATCTGTAAATGACAATTAAAGATCATTCCATTGTTAATTTAAAAACTGAGGTTGAATAGATTTGTTGTAGGGGGTCTCGACCCATAACATCACCCATTCCTTCTATCCAAAGATGCTGCCTGTCCCGCTGAGTTGCTCCAGCAATTTGTGTCTATCTTCGATTAATAGATTTGTTTTGTTAAGCAAAACTATTTAGAATAAGTGAATGAATAATAGAATAGCAAGTTTGTAGAGTTAAATGTATGAAGGAACTGCAGATGCTGGTTTAAACCGAAGATAGACACAAAACGCTGGAGTAACTCAGCGGGGGAGGCAGCACCTCAGGAGAGAAGGAATGGGTGACTTTGGGATCGAGACCCTTCAGGCTGAAGAGGGGCCTCGACCCGAAACATCACCCACTCCTTCTCTCCAGAGATGCTGCCTACCCGCTGAGTTACTCCATCATTTTGTATCTATTATAGAGTTAAGTAACAGATTAATATTACATAGTATAGCAAGCATGTGAACCAAGTCACTGCCCTTACATTATGACAAAAGTACCTGCATTAGTGACTTTTTCAGCCATTTGTTTTTTGACAAATCTCGTTCCCCTCACCATAGGCACCATTCATTTTTGATGTGATTACAACAACATAATATTGCAGCTTAATCTCTTCACTTCTTTAAAGAACAGAAAACAAGCTTTTCAGGCTCTTTCATGGGGATGCAACTCTGATTGGCTCACCTTGAATTTTCTAACCTGTATCCATGCTCATCTCTGTTCAAATTGTAATAGGTATTTACTTTCTCATTTACATATCCAGCAGTGAAACATCAAAGGCTACTTGAAAAATGGATAATACCGTGAAGTATAAACCTCTGGGTCAGAGCAGCCGTATTTTTACAGCATACTTATCTCTGTGACCTTGCCATCATTTTCAGAAAATCCCCCACCCCCTTGCTTCTGAAGCATTTACCCCCCTCCTCCCCTTTCAGATGTGAACTCTTCATTTCCACATCAAATCTCATCTCGTAGCCTGAGTTCAGTGACAGACATCCTTAGGATTTATGAGCTTATGATTTTCTAACAAGCAACTCAAGTGCTTGAGGTACAAGGATGTTAATCGCACTTTTCAACGGAATTTCTGTTGCCAACTTTAGCTTTGAAGTTACCCTTGGGAATATTAGCTTAATATGACGTGACAACATTCATTTGGTATTTCAGAAAAAAAGTCTTGAACTTATTCATTGACAAAAGAAAAAGATTCATTTACATAAAATAACTATTGTTTTTTACGTGGACTTGCTTGGTGAACCAGATTCCTTGTGGTGCAGGTCTGGTCCATTGTTTGCAATTGTGCATCCTACCTGATCAAGGGTACAGGGAGGAATATTGTAAAGGAAACATCTGCAATACAATGCCAGGTCTACAGGAAGGGCTAAGAAAGGAAGGAAACTGCTGGTAAGAGCTGAAAAGACAAATCTAAAACTCTCTAGGTTGTAACAATTAAAGTTCTGCAAGCATGTGCGGACACCAATATTGACGACAAAGACATAAATACTCAGTGGTTTCCCCACGTCAAATTCGACCAGCACTCTGCTTTCGTAAAGGATTAACAGCATGTCAATGTAACAGCAGCCCATATACACAGATAATATTTATTCATTTATAGTGGAGTGCAAGTCAACAGGGGGAAATAAATATTGCACAGAAGGAATCAGTTACTGGACAAGCACCAGCTTAAGAGGTTGCATTCAGATAAAAAATATATATAATACAGCAATAGGAACAGTGTGCTTGCTCATCAAGTGAGTGATTATAGGGTTACAGGCCAGGTTAAATCTGCTCATCACTTTTCACTGAGAAACTAGTCAGTTTTCAGCTTAGTCAGTAAACGGACTCTCTAGCTGAAGCTAAACTATAGGTTTAAGTTGACTGTAAAGTACAGCTGAGAATAAGGAGAGCTTTTAAATCTGGGTGCACTGTGACATGCAGGCAGTACATCTTGAGATACTGAAGCAGCACAACCGGTTGCTTCCATCTGAATCACTGGATGGAAAATAAAGGGTTGTGTGCTAATGGTTTCTCATGGTAAGCTGTATGTGAATTTTCACATGTCTGCATCACGTTACTGTATAACCCACAACCCAAGACGTTTACTGCAAAAATAAAAGGCAATCTACAATCGATCTGTCAAACGAAACAAGTTTTGGTTTTATTTGCGTTGACAGGCCACCATATATCTCGTATACAGATCCATTCAGCAGCTCAGCAGAAAGATACACAATGATTTTACCATATGAACCAAGCTGTGCAAAGTGTATGAGAATGATCCCAGAGATGAATGGGTTAACGCATGATGAAATGTTGACATTTCTGGACCTGTGCTCGCTGGGGTTTAAAAGGATGAGGGGGGGGGGGGGACTGCATTGAAACTTACCGAAGAGTGAAAAGCCGAATAGAGTGGACGTAGAGAGGATGTTGCAACTAGTGGAAAAGTCTAGGACCAGAGGCCACAACCTCAGAATAAAAGGACATATCTTCAAAAAGGAGCTGAGAAGGAATTTCTTGTCAGAGGCTGGGGAATCTGGAATTAATTGCCACAGACAGCTGTGGAGGACAAGTTATTGGGTATTTTTACAATGAAGATTGGCACATTCTTGATTAGGAAGGATGTCAAATGTTATGGGGGAGAAGACAGGAGAATGGGGTTTCGAGGGAGAGTGAGAGATCGGCCATGATTGAATGGGGAGTAGGCTCGCTGGGCTAAATGGCCTATTTCTTGGCCTAGTCTTATGAACTATAATCTGTCAGGTGCTGAGCTGTTCAAACTTTGGTGGTTATGAGTTTACTTGGGTAGGGAATGGTGATTCCTGGATTTCATGGTCATCAGGGGATTTGTACTGACGGTGATAGGTAGATCGGAGTTAAAAGGAAATGCAGATGCTGGTTTACAAAACCAAAACATAAAGTGCCTGAGTAATTCAGCGGGTCAGGGAGCATCTCTGGAGGACATAGATAGGTGACGTTTCAGATTGGGCAAATCTTCAGATTCCACTGGATTCAGAAGAAGGGTTCTGACCTGAAACAACACCTATCCATGTCCTCCAGTGAGGCTGACCCATCGAGTTACTCCAGAACTTTGTGTTTTTTTCTGTGATATGTGGATGTCAGGAGAGCAGAGAATCAATTCTGTACCTTTGCACCCAGAAAGATGGCCTCTAAGGAAACTGCTAACTGAAAGGTAAGTTTTGCCATTTATTTACCTGGCTTTAGAACCAGAATGAGCAGAATTGTCCAAGTCACAGATTATACTGGCCATTGATTAGTGCACCACTATCAGCCTCTGCTAGTCCTCTTTCCTATTCCGTTCCCACCACTCAGAGGGTGGTGAATCTGTGAACTTCATTGCCACAGAAACCTGTGGAGACCAAGTCAATGGATATTTTTAAGGCAGAGATAGAGAGATTCTTGATTAGTATGGGTATCAGGGGTTTGGGGAGAAAGCAAGAGAATGAGGTTAAGAGCGAAAGATAGATCAGCCATGATTGAATGACGGAGTCGAATTGATGGGCTGAATGGCCAAATTCTGCTCAAATCACTTATGAACATGAACTCCTACAAATCCTCATGTACACTCTACCGAGGATAGGGGTCCAGGTTTAAATCAGCTAATGCACTAATTTTTCACGGAGAGTCCAGAATTCATATTTGTGTATCAGAAGCAAGCTGACCTGTCAGGTACCACACCTGTCGCTCATTTGCAGGAGGACTTATTTGGGAGTGAGCTTGGTTGTGTTTAAAAACTTCCAGGCTCAGTGGGTTTTTTTTTCCCACAACGGCAGATAATGTTTTCCCATTTAACAAAACAAACTTACTTCTAGTGCATTATGAATGGAGGAGCATGGTGAATGCAAGGGTTCTTTTTCATTGGTGGTAGAAGTAGAAGGTAGAAGAGCATTGGGCAGAAGTCCTATTCCAACATAACTTTTGGGGGCAATGCATCAGCAGGCTCTAGTGAGACCGCACCTGGAGTACTGTGTGCAGTTTTGGTCTCCAAATTTGAGGAAGGATATCCTTGCTATTGAGGGCATGCAGCGTAGGTTTACTAGGCTAATTCCCAGAATGGTGGGACTATCATATGTTGAAAGACTGGAGCGACTAGGCTTGTATACACTGGAATTTAGAAGGATGAGAGAAGATCTTATCGAAACGTATAAGATTATTAAGGGGTTGGACACGTTAGAGGCAGGAAACATGTTCCCAATGTTGGGGGAGTCCAGAACAAGGGGCCACAATTTAAGAATAAGGGGTAGGCCATTTAGAACTGAGATGAGGAAAAACTTTTTCAATCAGAGAGTTGTGAATCTGTGGAATTCTCTGCCTCAGAAGGCAGTGGAGGCCAATTCTCTAAATGCATTCAAGAGGGAGCTGGATAGAGCTCTTAAGGATAGCGGAGTCAGGGTGTATGGGGAGAAGGCAGGAATGGGGTACTGATTGAAAATGATCCGCCATGATCACATTGAATGGCGGTGCTGGCTCGAAGGGCCGAATGGCCTCGTCCTGCACCTATTGTCTATTGTCTATTGGCTTTAACTTTCAAAGTCAGTAATTAAGGTGTCTGCCATCTTTGCTAGGCAGGGCACCAGCCATCCATCCATAACTAAACATAATACACCAGCGCTGGTGCCGTACATGGCAGCCGTGCCAACAACCTGTCTCCTCTTTTTCTTCTTTTGCTGTTTTGGTCTGTGTTTACTTGTATGGTTTTAGTGTACCTTTAGTTTATGTTTTATGTGTGGGGGGGGGGGGGGGGGGGGGTTGGAGATGCGACTTTTTCATTGTATCTCCGTCTGCCTTTAACATCGTGGAGCTGGTGGTCCCTTTGTTAGGGATCGACTGCGGGACCTCCAGCCGCAGGAGCTTCGACCGCCCCGATTGCATGAGCTTCAAACGCCCCGATGCGGGAGCTTTGATCACCGACTGCGGGAGCTTCGGTCGCCCCGACTGCGGAAGTTTCGATTGCCCTGACCACGGGGGAAAAGGAGGAAAGAAGGTATAAGTTATTTGCCTTCCACCACAGTGGGGAATGTAAGGTCAGCAAAAAAACAAGATGGACGTGCTGCCTGCACTGGTGAGGACACGGAGGGAGTGCCGTGAGTGCAGTGATTTCAGTGTTTTGCGGGGACATGGCTCCATGAGGACATCCCGGAGTCCAGTACGAGTGTGGACGGCTTTCTGGCTGTTTGAGCGGACAGGGACTGCAGAGAGAGTGACAGCGGTCGGTACAACTCTGGTCACATCACAGTGAAGGAGCGTGTGTGTGGCCCGAACATTGAACTGATGGCTGTGGGTCTCTGCTTGTGCTGTGTGCCCTGGGGATTCTCACAAGCCGTTGTGGTAGCTGTTTAAGTCTATGTTTAATTTTTATGTGGTTATGTGTCTTGTTGCTTTTTTTGTATGACTGCTGGCAAATCAAATTCCTTGTATGTTTACATACTTGGCTAATAAATTAATTACAATTACAATTACAATTGCCATTAATATCTGTGGAGGTGAAAATCGTTTAAGCACTGGCGCACTTGGCTCCCAGATCATTCAAGGTAACAATGACTGATACAGGGTCATGCAGTCATAGATTTATGGAGCTTTAAAGCACAGAAATAGACTCTTCACCACAATTTCCATGCCAACTGCATTAACCTTTTGTGGCTGCATTAGGTCCATACACCTCTGCTCCTTTCCTATCCAAGTACCTGTTCTACCACCTTTTAAATGTAATCGTAATCACCTCTACCACTTTCTCTGGCAGTTTGTTCTATATAACCACCACCCTCTATAAAAACCTGCCTTGCAGATCTCCTTTAAATTTCTGCCCTCCCAATTTACACCCAAGCCCTCTTTTCATCAGACTCCAATACCCCGTTGAAGAGATTCAGACTCTCAACCCTAACTATATCCCTCATAATTTATCAACCACTAAAAGCCACCCACCAGCTCCCTATCCTCCAGTGTAAATAAATCCAGCCAAAACAGTTGTTCCTTGTTATTAAAGCCCTCCATTCCTGGCAACATTCCGATGAAATTCTTCTGCATTCTTTCTAATAATGCACATTATTTCTATATATCATGACCAGAACTGTCGACAACACACCAAGTGCAGCCTAACCAATGTCTTGTATGGCTGCTACATGATACCCCAGGTCTTACACTCAACTACAGCTGCAACATGATGTCCCAACTCTTACAGTCATGTCTCTTTCAGAATTCCAGAATGGTCAGTGCGAAATCGATGAGTCGAAGGGCCTACTTCCGCATTGTATCGCTAAACTAAACTAAACTAAACCAAATCTGTTATTCTATCTGGGACATGTGACAATAAAACACTCTTGACTTGGCTCTTGTCTTTTGAACTCGTTTCCTACACTCAACCTTTATATCTGCCACAAAACCACATTCAGGATGCCAGGAAGGGTATCAATATGAGGAGAAAATAATTCATTTCCTAGTGTTGACACGGTGGCACCGGTAGTATAGCCACTGCTTCACAGATAAGACATGGAGAAATGCCATCTCACCTTTCAGAGCACAGCAGAGGAGCTGCCATGATGTCCTGGCGTAGATTTAGCCCTTAACTCACTTCAGTGAAATGGATTAGCTGGGAATATGTCAATGTTATTTGCGAGCCCGTGCTCTGTGCTAATAGGCTGCATATTTCATATATTACAAGTGACCACACTTCATGGAGTGCTTTATTGGCATTAAAACATTTTAGGACATTCGAAGGATGTGGAAGTCACTATATGAAATTTAAAGCATAACAATATACTATTTTAACTGCATGCAGTAGATCATTTTGATGACAGTGCAATGCTTCCTTTACCTGCTGAACTATGCATTGGAACATAAAACATAAAAGCTTATGAAATAGAAGCAAGGATAGGCCATTTATCCTCTCAGCCTCCTCCACCATCCAACAAGATGATAGCTGATCTACTCCAATCCCATTTTTCTCCTCTGTCCCCATTATCTCTAGATCCCTTTACTGTACAGAAATATTTTAATATACGTTTTATGTACAAGCAAGACCAGACATTTCATCATCCCATGAATGAAACAAAAATTGCCTTGTTTCAGTCCACATAGACCACTGCTCCTTTTGAGACCCAGTAAATCAATTCATAGTACAATGCAGTACAGCACAGGAACAGGCCCTTCGGCCCACATTGTCTGTGCTGAACATGATACCTAGTTAAACAAATCTCCTACCTAATGAATTAATTGAATTGAAACCGTATAGAAATAGAGTTGTAATATTCTATGCACCGTTAATATTTATATGATAGACCTTGCCATTGAGATAGCTGAGATGTATAAGCCTGTTTTATCATTTTTCAGAGGCATAGTACAGCATGAGTACATATGCAAACTGAATGAACTGGACCTCATATTCCACTTGGGTAGCTTACAACCTAATGGTATGAACATTGAATTCTCCAATTTAAGGTAACCTAAAAAAAAAAACCCTCCCCTTTTGTTCCCCCCCCCTCTCCCTCCCCCTCCCTCCCTCCCTCCCCTCCCTCCCCTCCCCTCCCCCTCCCTCCCCCTCCCTCCCTCCCATCCCTCCCTCCCCCCCTCCCTCCCTCCTCCCCCCCCCTCCCCCCCCCTCCCCCCCACCCCCACCCCCACCCCAACTGGATTCTTAACTATTTTTTTCCTCTCCCTTCCCCTCCCCCTCTCCATCTTACGTCCCTTCCTCTGGTTTCACAATTTACAACTCTTCAATCCATCATCTCATATCTCCTGCTTTTATCTCCAGCCAACTATCAGCCTTGCTTTGCCTTGCCTCTCCTCCCTTCCAGCTTTCTTCCCCCCGCTCACTGTCTCCAATCAGTCTGAAGAAGGGTCCTAACCTGAAACGTCACCTATCCATGTCACCAGAAATGCTGCCTGACCATCTAAGTTACCCCAGTACTTTGGCTTTATCTTCCAATCCTAAGACATCTATATTAATTAATGAGTAATCTTACTTGATGAAATGAAGAGGTTCTATCACCAGGCTTTTGAATAATCACTTATCACTGCGTGGCATCCTGTTATTATACATTATTTCTCAACATCTGACTTCATGGGGATACTTTTCAAATCCATAGGATAATTAGTGAATTAACCCAACCACACAACCTATTTAATAAAAACCAAGCAGACAGTGCAGAATGCTGGACAAGCCTCAGTGGATGGCAGTGTTTAACATTTCATTTTTAGAAGAAGATACTAGTCTTAAAAAGAGTCTAATATTGATTGTGTAGGAAGGAATTGCAGATGCTGGTATAAACTGAAGATGCTGGAGTAATTCAGTGGGACAGGCAGCATCTCTGAAGTCAAGGAATGTGTGTTGTTCAAGATTGAGACCCTTCTTCCAACTGATAGTCGGGGGAAAGGGAAACGAGAGATGCACTCCCTCTCTCTTCATCCCTCCCCCCACCCAAGTTGCACCAGCTTCTCGTTCTCACCTAGCAAACAGCTAACAATGGCCTGTTTCCTCTACATCTCTCTACATCACCATCAATATCTCGTTTCAGTTTCTTCCGACTCTCATTCTGAAGAAGGGTCTCGACCCAAAACGTTACCCATTCCTTCTCTCTGGAGTTGCTGCCTGTCCCGCTGAGTTATTCCAGCACTTTGTATCTGCCTAATCTTGATTGTGTTAAGGTACCAAGCAAACACAAGTTATATTTTCTGGATATATTAAAATTAAAAAGTCAGCTGACAGAAGATTTAAAAATAATAATAATAATAAAAACAGAGGAAAAAGTAGTTAGTGACTCCAGAATTTTGACATAGATCACAACATAGGTTCACAAGGTTAATCCCTGGGATGGCGGGACTGTTATATGAGGAAAGATTGGAAAGACTAGGCTTGTATTCACCAGAGTTTAGAAGGATGAGAGGGGATCTTATAAAATTATAAAAGGACTAGACAAGCTAGATGCAGGAAAAATGTTCCCAATATTGGGGGAATCCAGAACCAGGGGCCACAGTCTAAGAAAAAAAGGGAGGCCATTTAAAAATGAGATGAGAAGAAACTTTTTCACCCTGAGAGTTGTGAATTTGTGGAATTCTCTGCCACAGAAGGCAGTGGAGGCCAATTCATTGGATGAATTTAAAAGAGAGTTAGATAGAGCTCTAAAGGCTAGTAGAATCAAGGAATATGGGGAGAAGGCAGGCACAAGTTACTGATTGTAGATGATCAGCCATGATCATAATGAATGGCGGTGCTGGTTTGAAGGGCCAAATGGCCTCCTCCTGCAACTATTTTCTATGTTTCTATGTTTCTATCTAACATTGAAATCTAAGTTAAAACGTTGAGTTAATGTTGGAAAACAATAGACAATAGACATTAGACAATAGGTGCAGGAGGAGGCCATTTGCCCCTTCGAGCCAGCACCGCCATTCAATGTGATCATGGCTGATCATTCTAAATCAGTACCCCGTTCCTGCCTTCTCCCCATACCCCCTGACTCTGCTATCCTTAAGAGCTCTATCTAGCTCTCTCTTGAGTGCATACAGAGAATTGGCCTCCACTGCCTTCAGAGGCAGAAAATTCCACAGATTCACAACTCTCTGACTGAAAAAGTTTTTCCTCATCTCCGTTCTAAATGGCCTACCTCTTATTCTTAAACTGTGGCCCCTTGTTTTGGACTCCTCTAACATTGGGAACATGTTTCCTGTCTCTAACGTGTCCAACCCCTTAATAATCTTATACATTTCGATAAGATCCCCTCTCATCCTTCTAAATTCCAGTGTATACAAGCCCAGTCGCTCCAGTCTTTCAACATATGACAGTCCTGCCATTCCGGGAATTAACCTAGTAAACCTATGCTGCACGCCCTCAATAGCAAGAATATCGTTCCTCAAATTTGGAGACCAAAACTGCACACAGTACTCCAGGTGCAGTCTCACTAGGGCCCGATATAACTGCAGAAGGACCTCTTTGCTCCTATACTCAACTCCTCTTGTTATGAAGGCCAACATTCCATTGGCTTTCTTCACTGCTTGCTGTACCTGCATGCTTCCTTTCAGTGACTGATGCACGACGACACCCAGATCTCGTTGTCCGTCCCCTTTTCCTAACTTGACACCATTCAGATAATACTCTGCCTTCCTATTCTTACCACCAAAATGGATAACCTCACACTTATCCACATTAAACTGCATCTGCCATGCATCCGCCCACTCACGCAACCTGTCCAAGTCACCCTGCAACCTCGTAGCATCTTCCTCACAGTTCACACTACCACCCAGCTTTGTATCATCTGCAAATTTGCTAATGGTACTTTTAATCCCTTCATCCAAGTCCTTAATGTATATTGTAAATAGCTGCGGTCCCAGCACTGAGCCTTGCGGTACCCCACTAGTCACTGCCTTCCATTCTGAAAGGGACCCATTTATCCCCACTCTTCGCTTTCTGTCTGTCAACCAATTTTCTATCCATGCCATCTATTAATTGACCATTAAGCAGTTGATTACTACTGATATTGCTTGTTGTAGAAAATGGCGGCGCTGCCATAGCAGCTGCGGCTCACCTGCGGTCCATTTGTCTTTGTATTTTTGTTGTTTTTTTGTCTTAATTGTAGTTGTGATGTCGTGTTTTTGTGTTTGTGTACTATGTGTGTATGTGGGGGGGAGGGGGGGAACTGTAAAATTGTAATTATGTGTCCCTTCCGAACGGAGACCCGACCATTGTTTTCTGGGTGTTGTCTCCGTTCCTGCTGCGGCCTACCATCGGCCCAACTCCTGGAGCTGGCGGCCTCCAGGGCTCCGGTTCGCAGAGCCTGCGGACCGGACTTACCATCACCGGAGCCGGCCGTCTTCGGAGGCTGCGGGAGCAGCTGCGACTCGCCTTAGGCTCGGGCCGCGTGGATTGGGGCTTGGGTCGCGGACATTTCACCGTCCGGCGCGACCTAAGATAGGCCGCGGGATATTTCTCTGCTGGGCGGGGGCTTCAATGTGGGGAGCCACGACCACCCCGACGTGCAGCAACAGCGGCAGCAGCAGCAGCAGCGTGTTCGCCCGCCCCGGATCGGACTTATCATCGGCGGAGCCGGCCGTCTTCGGAGGCTGCGGGAGCGGCTGCGACTCGCCTTAGGCTCGGCCCGCTGCGGACCGTCCGGCGCGGCCTGCAACCACAACAACCTGACTGCGGGAGAGGACAGCAGGAGAAGGGAAAAGACATTGTGGCCTTCCATCACAGTGAGGAAAGGACTGGAGGAGACTCACTGTGATGGATGTTTTCTTGATGGATGTTTCTTTTGTGTGTTTTGGGGTTGTGTAATTTTAATGCCTATTTTGATGCTTTTGTTGTTGGACTGTGGGTGACTGAATTTCGTCCAATTTGGATGACAATAAAGCTATCTTGAATCTTGAATTAACGAGATTGCACAGCATTTTTGGTACCTCCAATACCATGTGTTCTAATTTTGCCCACTAATCTCCTATGTGTAACCTTGTCGAAGGCCTTCTGAAAGTCGAGGTACACCACATCCACCGGCTCTCCCCTGGCAATTTTCCTAGTTACATCCTCAAAGAATTCCAGAAGATTAGTCAAGCATGATTTCCCCTTCGTAAATCCATGCTGACTCGGAACGATTCGGTTACTACTATCCAAATTCTCCGCAATTTCGTCTTTTATAATTGACTCCAGCATCTTCCCCACCACTGATGTAAGACTAACTGGTCTATAATTTCCCGTTTTCTCTCCCCTTCCTTTCTTAAAAAGTGGGACAACATTAGCTACCCTCCAATCCACAGGAACTGATCCTGAATCTATAGAACATTGGAAAATGATCACTAATGCGTCCACAATTTCTAGCGCCACCTCCTTAAGTACCCTGGGATGCAGACCATCAGGCCCTGGGGATTTATCAGCCTTTTGTCCCATCAGTCTACCCAACGCCATTTCCTGCCTAATGTGGATTTCCTTCAGTTCCTCCGTCACCCTAGGATCTCTTTCCACTAGAACATCTGGGAGATTGCTTGTATCTTCCTTAGTGAAGACAGATCCAAAGTATCCAAAACATCACATCATATGAAAAAAATACAAAAAGACGATTCACTGCTACATTGAATTGAAATGTTCTGCATGAATTGGAAATTTTATTCAAGTATAAAGTAAGGAATGCATAGAAAATGGAGACACAAAAATTCTGAGAATTAGGATCACATTAAAAACCAATGATAATCAGAATAAACTTCCCTTTCATTCTGCAATGACACAGTGAACTTCCTAAGCATTTTGTACAGTTGAAAGAATAAGTTGCACATTGTCTGAAAAAAAGAAAAAGGTTGACGGAATGATTGGTCCACCTCCCAGAATACTTTTCCAGAGGTTGTATTTACTTGTGCTGCAAATGTCCCTCATTACAAAGTAAGGTTGATTGGATTCCTGCCCTGGAATCCAAATCTGAAATGTTAGTTCAACCTAAATTTAAAGCAAAGAGATTGTTTAAGCAAAGAAGCGGAATCAGGCTACGAACAGCCACTTGGAGGACCATTAAGCAGTTGATTACTACTGATATTGCTTGTTAATGCACATTAACGAGATTGCACAGCATTTTAGTGGCTAGTCTTTGAACTAAGACTCTCCCCTAATGTTAACCAGCTAATTGGGAATAATCTAGTTGTAGCATTATATTTTGAGTACTACTTGAAGTTATATCTCTTTTTACTCTTAATATGTTGCTTGAAGAAGACATTTAACATATATTGGAAACTTTCTGGAAAACCTTATCAAGGTTTCACCGACACAGTGTGAACATTTATTCTGGAAATTGCCTAGGGGCTTCCACTGAAACGTGTTACTGTGTTATTTGATAACACTGGACACCTCAGAGAAGCCAACAGCAAAAGAGAACTGCTTAGTTATAGGTATCTCACTTGGAATCATTCTTAATATATAGGTGGAATAGAAGAGGGTTAAATCCTTGGAGAGTAGCAGGGACTGGAACAGTCTAGAGAAAGAAATACAGCCTGAATGTTTCTCCTCCAACACCCCTTGTCAGACATGTTCTCATGGTGGGCTTCAAAATTGAAATGTTAACTCTTCTCTTGACACAGATGCTGCCTGACCTGCTGACTGCTTCCAGCATTTCCTGCTTTTGTTTCAGATTTCCAGCGTCAGCATTTTATAAATTTTTCAAATGTGGGCAGGTATCAAGTAGCTTACCTACTACGACACAAGTAGAGGAAATCTTTCTCCAACACATTTGTGGGATTCTCCAGACTTGCATCTGAGGAGTTGTGTGCCTTTTCCCTTGGTATGCGAGTCATTTGGAAATCTGCCTCTGCATATCAGACATCCCACTCCACACCTTCATGAGAAGTAAGTGCTTAAGGTTCTGAAAACTGCAGTCTGTCAGCGGTAAATCTGCAGGCATCTTACTTGGCACCTCAAGGAAAGTTAAAGTTATACACAAAAAGATTTGCCTTTAATCAATAATACTTAACACACATCACAGAAGTGGCAGCATTTTGCATCCTGTTTCCAACGTTTAGTTCCATTAAAGTTAAGGCCTCTGCTTTCAAATTGGACAATCGGGAGGAGAGCTAGCAGCTCAGGCCTGCTCCATTCAAGATTCTTTAATGGCACCTTTTAGATGTGCTTCAATTGTCAATAATCTCACTCCTGAGTTTAAAGAAAAATGTTCAAATGCTTCAACCTTAGACGCATGAAAAACAAACATAATACTTTAGCGTACTGAGAAGATGCTGCATCATCAGAAGTACTATCTATCAGAAGACAGTCAATGCTGAAGTCTTCTCTGCCTCCTGAAGAGGTTCTAATGCTCCCAAATAAAAAGACTCAAAGAGATTATCTGGCTCTTGTCAAAATTCTGCATGTAGGGTCTTTCTGTATCCGGATTGGCGGCCACATTTCCCTTTGGAATATTAATCCCATTTCAAGAAGTATTTAATTCTCATCAAATGATTTGGGATATCCTAAACTGCAAAAGCTATTACATAAATAAGGAATTGCCACTGTGGGAATTTGTTTTGCAAACCAAGTGGAAACTCATTCCAGGGAGAACGTTCTGCCCCTCCAGAGGCAATAGAAAACAATAGACTTAACCTGTATTCTCATTTAACTTCTATTATTCACCTCTATTCTAAACAATAATAAGAAAGAAAATGTTTTACACTTTTGGCATGCTACACTTCTATTAGTCACTGCCAGATCAAGGATAGCCAAGGCCAAAAGTGTGTTCAACACTCCCAGGTCAAGCATTTATGTTAAAATCTCTCAACACTCTGCCTTCACCTCCAAGGAATCCCCTCCCACTGCAGTGGTGTGAATTTTTCATTTCCCACACTAGCTGTCCTAATGGACTTTCTCAGTGAGATCACCTCTTCGGTCTCAGTTGTTGCCAAGTTTTCTGCTCCTAGGCGATGGTGGTTTGGTCTCATGTTTAATGGAAACTGGGCTGAAGCACGTATGAGCTCTTCCAGTTAAAGAGTAGAGCCCATCAATCAGGATTGTGTTCATACCAAGTATGTGGAGGTAAATTAACAAGTGCAATAATCCACTATGATGTAACAGCTACTGTGATGTATAAACTGCTTATAGTAATAACATTAAGTTGCCAAAACATCTTCCCCGAACTGGGTACATAATAATAAAAGTATAGCATCAATTGAGAAAAGCTCATGCCATTTTATTCTAATATGAAAATAATTGATACATAACCAGCAGGATTTGACTGGACAGAATGTTCTAAATGCTGCATTGCTTTAAATTGGAGGATCCCATTGAAGCCAAATGCATGCCACATGAAATCAGCCTATTGCGATCTCCATGACATTATTAATTCAGCAATCAGCATAATCTCACACTTTAACATAATCCTCCTGTTATTTATCATGTAGGATGAACTCATTGGCTCAATGTCCTAACTAATCCAGTGGGAGCATCATGCCAGTTAGTGCGGCCTTGGCACAAATCTTTTTTTCAGATGCCATTTGTGAGAAATGGGACTGGCATCAGACACATACCTGTGGAATATTACACTTCATCAAATTCATGACTGCAGTTGTTGTTTCTTTGCATTGTATTTCAAAAGATGAAAGGAAAACAACTTGGAATAAGCTTCAATCATTTCCTAGACAACCTTTCCATCTCAATTCACGAGGTGTTATAAGAGCAGCCGATCATCCAATTTCAATGGTTTAAACTTAAGGATCCCAAGGGAGCAACAACAGATATAACGGAAACTCCACCATAAATTCCCTAAGTTCTTTGAAAGGGGAAATTGTGCCAGGTAGGAAATTACATTTTTTTCAAAGAGGAGAGGTTTAAGGTGTACTGTATTTGTTCTCAACATGTCCATCCCTAGATGCCCCCAAACTGAGTTGCCTGTGAGGCAATTGTAAGTGAGCTGCTCGGCCTATGTTTTCTGATCAGCATTATTTTACTTTGACTGGAACAAATTTAAAATGACTGGATTAATGCCAACATTAACATAGTGCCAATCAGAGAGAGAAAAAAAAAATAGGCTCCAGAGTATGGGATGAATTTGCAAAACATCTGGAGAAACATAAATTAGTACAATATTCTGATAAGATTATTATTGACTAACTTCATGTATATTTTAAAGAAGTGTCAAGAAGAATAGGTAAAGGAAGTACAGTTATACACCGATTCTGAATTCTCATAACAATTAGATCATTTGGCATGGAATGAATAATGACAAATATTTTAATCCATGAGCAAATAGTTAAGGAGACTGTTAGGGGTTGGATTGATGCAAAGATTAGATATTTAAAGAACATTTTGGACAGGAAATGTGTATTGCATCATGGTGAACAATGGCGATTCTTATTGATCATAACCTTGAAAGTAAGGGTAAAATTTGGTATTTTCTAGTGAAGGTGAAGTTGGAGATGGAGTTCAATTTTAAAATATATATATTATGAAAGCAAAAAGAAAGATAAATTTCACATACTATAAATAATAAGAGTACTGTAGAGAGATAGAACATCAAACAGCACAACATAGGAACAGGCCATTTGGTCCATTATGTTTGTGCTGATCATGATGCCAAGTTAAATGAATCCTATCTGCCTGCACATGATCAATATCCCTCCATTTTCTGCATATCTACATATCTATCTAAACACCTCTTTAATACTTTATTAACTTGAAGTGCACATATGATTAAAGGCGAGGACACTAGCCGATGAACCAATAAAATAAATGTAATACTTAAGGGTCACCACGGCCAGAAGGAGCTCTGCATCAGCTTAAGGGAGACATAATTTTCCAATCTTGCTCGATCCATGATTGAATGGCAGAGTAGACTTGATGGGCAGAATGGCCTAATTCTGCTCCTAGAACTTAGGAACTTATGAAGGAGAAATGTGAGCAAGAAGAATGATTTAATAGGAACCTGAGAGCAACTTTTTCACACAGAGGTTGGTGGGTATACGGAACAAGCTGCCAAAGGAGGTAGTTGAGGCAGATACTACAACAACATTTAAAAGACAGTGGCCAGGTACATACATGCATAGGAAAGGTTTAGAGGGATATGGCCCAAAAGTGGGCAGGTGGGACTAGTGTAGATGAGACATCTTGGTCGGCATAGGCAAGTTGGGCTGAAGGGCCTATTTCCATGCTGTACTGACTGTGACTCGAAGTGAAATATTAGAATGTAGAGATAGTAGTGGTTGGACTGGATGGGGCAGTCTCCATTGTGGATATTGCGATGTTCTGATTCTGAATGTCACAGACTGACCCTAAGTAGCTTCAGCCACAGTCGGTAGCAGTGTGTGACAGTAATTTTGCAAGTAATACTTTTTTTGCAAAACAGACCAGAATATTTTAATTATTGAGCAAATCTTGGTATTACCGTGGACAAGTACTATCAAACTCCAGACTGCACCAGTTGTACTGCAGCAGAATCTACTGTCATACTTCAGAGTTCTTCAAAGTAATTAAAGCTGTTGAGGTGAAGTGCTGTTTGTGGTATCTGTTTGATCCCTCTGTAAACTTGTCAGCTCATATCCTCACACAGAAAGCACTGCTATATTTCACATTGCTCTATGTGTTTAATGATCCTTACTTTAATGCTATTTTTGCCATCTCAATGTTCAAAAAATAAAATAGACAATGCACATTCCACAGCAGATTGTTAAAAAATGGTTACCTTGTCTTCATTCAATCACAGGTGTGAAAATCACAGGCTAGGCCAATGTTTAAGGTCCATCCCTAATTGTCTCTGCAAAGGTGGTGGTTGCAGTTCATATTCTCCCAGTTAAGGACAGAGCTGCAGAAATGTAACACTATTGTAATGAATAGATGGTAATGTATTTCCAATCAGAGGTATTTCTTGGAATAGAATTTGGAATGGAATTGTGACATTCCCACTTATGAGGCCATATTTGAAGTACTGTGTAGGAAGGAACTGCAGATGCTGGTTTAAACAGAAGATAGATACAAAATGCTGGAGTAACTCAGCGGGGCATGCAGCATCTCTGGAGAAAAGGAATGGGTGATGTTTTGGGTCAAGACCCTTCTTCAGACTAAAGTCAGAGGAGAGGGAAGCAAGAGTACACATGGTTATGTAGCGAGATATAGTGTTCCGTTTTGGTCATCTTGTTATAGGAAGGATGTCATTAAGTTGGAGATGATTTACAAGGATGTTGCCAGGACTTGAGGGTCTAAGCTATAAGGTGAGATTGAGCAGGCTGGGACTTTATTCTTTGGAGTGCAAGAAGTTGAGGGGTGATCTTATAGTGGTGCATAAATCATGAAAGGAATAGTTAGGGTGCTTGTACAGTCTTTTACCCAAGGTGATGGACTCAAGAGCTGGATAGAGCTCTTAAGGATAGCGGAGTCAGGGGGTATGGGGAGAAGGCAGGAACGGGGTACTGACTGAGAATGATCAGCCATGATCACATCGAATGGCGGTGCTGGCTCGAAGGGCCGAATGGCCTCCTCCTGCACCTATTGTCTATGAACCATAGGACATAGGTTTAAGGTGAGACAGGAAGGATTTAACAGGAACCTGGGGGACAATCTTTTTATTCAGTGGGCAGTGGGGAAGGAATTATGAAGGGGATAGATTATGTGAATTATATGCCTTTTACCCAGGGTAGGGAAATCAAGAACCAGAGGACATAAGTTTAAATCGAGAGGGAAAGATTTAATAGGATTTTTGAGGGGCAACATTTTCACACTGTGTGGTGGGTATATAGAATGGGCAGCCAAAGGAGGTAGTTGAGGCAGGTACTATAACAACATTTAACAATCATTTAAATAGGTACATTAATAAGAAAGGTTTAGCAGAATAGGGACTAAATGTGGGCAGGTGGGATTAATATAGATGGGGCATCTTGATAAGTTATAGGAGCAGAATTAGGCCATTCGTGCCATCAAGTCTATTCCATCATTCAATTATTGCTGAACTACCTTTCCCTCTGGTGGAAAAATCCTCTTCACATTCACTCTATCCAGGCCTTTTAATATTCAATAATAGCTGAGTTCAAACAGGGAACAATTGAATTACACTTTCGTGCATTACAAAATTAAATATTTTACGTATCAATTATTGATAGCAGATTAACTGATTTCCACTTTTTTATGTAAAATAAAAGGTAAGTTGGTAAATTACATTCATGCCAGCACACAGAGCTATCCCTTTCCCCACACTTATTTTCCCTGTAATCTTTTCCCATCAATTTTACTCCTCACTTACCAGGGGGAATTCACAAAGATCAATTAACCTCATAAGTTGTGTACCTTTGCAGGCACCAGGGAAATGTGCAAACTCCACACAAACAGCACCAGGGGTTAGGATTGAACTTGGGTCACTGGAGCTGAGGCAGCAACTCTACCAACCGTATCACTACTCTATATAGCAGAACAAATTATATTCAACACACTTCTAATGTTACGTAAATCACAGTCACTTGAGCACCTTGATTAACCACTAATAGCATATCCAAGGGAAAGAGATGATAATAAGTAGTAAAATTTATAACCCAACTGCCATAACAAAATAAACATTTTAAAATGAAATGAGAAACATACTGAAACCCATAGGAATAACAAGGGCTTGTATCGTGTGGATTATTTTAAGCTTCACTGTTGATAAAGAATGATGGTAATGGTCTAGGCAACACCTTAATCATATCATTATTACTACTTCCCAACTAAACTCTTTTTCATTGGCATTATTACTTAGTTAAATCATTAATGCTGAATATTATCTGCTACTTCTAGTGTACCAGCAAGACTAAAAATTATGCCTAGTGAAGTTTTATGCGTCACAAGAGGCATCACTAGGTTATTGATAGTATGTTAGGCATGAACAATAAATATTGGCCTGACTGAATATCTATACCTTACCAAATAATTTAAAGAAAGTTTGCAATCTTACTAATAAACATCAGGAAAATAAAGGCAACTGGGTGTTGGTCTAAGCAATGCCACATCATGTCCTGAGGACATATGTGAAGGCTTCATGATCTATGAGTTACTATTGATGTGGAATCATTCCTAATTTGTAGGTAAATGCAGCAACCAATTTGCATCCAAGGGCTGATTTTAATCTCATAATGCAGCTGCTTAGAATTTGGCTGCCCCTTTAAGATCACACGGTACAATTTCTGTGCCTTCATGGGTCAAATAGAAGCTGATTATACTCAGCCAATTCTCAGGTCAATTAGAGGTCAGCCAGGCTTTCTTTTTAATACACTTGTGACTCCTGAAGTCAATTAAAAGGCACTTTCTGCTGGTGATTTTCCTCTATTTGGTACAAATGAACGGCTTTTTAAAATTTCTTAAGTGTGAGTAAGGAACTTGACTGTACAGTATTTGATCTAGGTGAATGTCTCTATTTAGCCCTTTGTGTCCAGCTACTGGTTAGAGGTTAGTATCGAGAAACCTGAGGATTCTGATTTGGAAACACAATCTTGATCCTATTCAGTCTCTTGTAGTTAATTTTCTGATGGAACTTTTGCTCCTCACAAGATAGGTTTTCCTAAAGAAGACTTTTTCTTCTCTTGATCTCCAACATATTCTCATTAGAGTCCAGCAATGTTATTAAATGTATCCTGCTCACAATCCCCATTCCAGTGATTAGTTAAACAATGCACTGCCTGCCCTAAAGTTCACTCTCAGAATATTGATCAACTGAATGCTACTTTTATTTTAAAAGTCTAACTTTTCAAAGGTAAAATGTGTTTGCTTATTAAGTCATAACTTTTCAAGAAATGAAGTTCATTAAACATCTATTATATCTAAGCTAAAGCTGTTAAATGCTTATTTTGTATATTGGCTATTCTTTGACTGACAAGTAAAATAAACTATAACTATAATATATAATGCAGTAGATGGTTTGAAGAAGTCTAATTATTGGAAACATGACGTCCAATCTGTTATATCAATCTACTTTGGCGAATAGATAATTCAAGTAGAATCCTATATGATGGTTTTAAATAGACTACAATTATCCAATCTGAAAGCTATCAAATGTCCATGTTAGAATCACATGAAAGCTGGATGAGTATGCTTGCTCATTTCAAAATTGACCCTTTATTATATCAACACAGGATGAAAATGAGTATTAAAACAAGCATTGCACTTGTTTCACCATCACAGCTCTGAGAACATTTGGATTTATCGATCTAAAGGGAAAAATGTAATGACGTTAATATTTTGAGGAAACAAAACTACATAATCAAAATGTGTTTAAGAGAGCATAGATGTATGTCAGGGAACAAAATTATTGACTAGCAGGATGTCCATGGAGAGCGACACAGATCTCATTCAAGGTTCAAAGCTGGTTATCTCTTTTGCAGCAATTAGTGTCCTGTTGTTGTTACAATTATATGAGGGCAATGCCCTGTTATTGAAATAAAAATAAAACACAAATTAGATCACTTCAAATGAGATTCATCAGTATTTTGGTCCTTTATCAGGTAGATACTGCAGTCATTTACTTTTGTTGTTGCCCCAGCTCTCACCCTCCCCGATAAAGAAGAACTCAAGAGGTGTAACAGGCAGATCACCACAGAGAAACACAGCGAGCTCCCAATTGGCACACCAGACTGCCAGCAGGCTGCCTGTGTCAGCTTTGCAGAACAACTGCAGCATGTCAGATTGTACAAGACTAGCTCTCTGGTGTACAAGACATTTGTCAATGTCTCATTGCTGCGTGATGCCTGCCCGGGGAATTCCTTGTTGCAAAGTTCTGGGCAATGTCTAATTTTTAAAAATTGGCAAGATCAAGGGCAGAGTTGGGGTTTCGGGTGAGAGGGTCAGTGGCAATTAAAGGGGTGTGAAGATGGAGTGAAATCTAACCGTTTTCTTATTTAAAAAATATATATACTCTTAATATATATTGTGTATATAAGAATGTGCAGGATGACTGACCTCAAGACAGAATCGTGCAAGCCTGACAAATCAGATTGGTAGAAGAATCTGTAGGGGAAAGAAATGAGACTGGTAGCAGGCTCTGATGAATTCAGAGTGTATTTGATCCTTTTTTTAACAATGAATGAAATTTGCTGTGAATAGCTTGCAAGCTGCTGAAGCCTCTGGCATCACCTAAGCTGACACTCAGATCACACCTTCATTTAATGAGCTTCTCCAAAGTTTATACATCTTGCTTTTCCTCGGGGAGTCAAGTGGGGCTTCAGTCATTCACGGCTGGGGCTGTGAGGAGAGGGATGGCATAGCAAATTTTTGATTAAAAAGCCAAAGTAATTATGCACAGATAACAGAAATGAGCTTTCAGTTGCTCAACATCAAGGCTTGGCCTTATCTTAAACATGGCCTTGGCACAGCGATGCAAAATGGTCATGCAAAATTAATTTTTAATGTGTTCAATTTATATTAAAAATTCCTGCAAGTGTGCAAAAATATTATGTTTTAAAATATTTTTCAAACTGGAATTGCCTGGAGGTGTTGCTGAGAAAAAAAAAACACTTTCAAAACTGAAAGGAGTTAAAGGTTTTTTTATTAGACTTCATGCAGGCATTCAGATGAAACTTAGGTCATTTTTAAGTGTCTGATATTATATTCTATAATATACAGCAACAGAAATAATGAATCATTGACATTTTCAGAGAGGCTCCACCAAAGCACAGAATGCCACGAATCTAACTGCCGCTAGTAGTTATTTCCATTTCCACAACTATTAAAGTTGGACATGAGCTTTCTATTTTGGTAATAAATTGGTCGATTTATGAGACGACGACTAAGATGTAGGTGTCAATGAGGTCAAAGCTAAACATGTAAAATTGCAGGAACTTTTCTTCACCTTCATTCAAGAATGGGGTAAACATTGGGCAAGGTTTTGTAAAATTACGGCACAAAACCTAACTTACTTTTCAGTAATAACTTTTAGGAAAATCAAATTTGTATAAGGAACAGTTGGTGAAATAAAAGCAATCAGTTATCTTCGAATCTTCATCATTGCCACTACAAGGTCCTTTGATATTTCACGACGATAAATTTAAATCTGGTTTCAAAAGTGAATTTGGCTAATGAACAATATTTCTGTGTTCTAAATCACACATTGTTTTATTACACTTGCTGAGCAATTCAACTGCATCATATTTTGAAAGTAAAATTTTTATTACTGTATTATGAGGGCCAAAAAAGATCAAACTTCCCCCAAAAATTGTAGGATATAATACAAAAGATTGCAGATTCTAGATTCTTGAGCAAAACACAGTGCTGAAGGAACTCTTAGTCATGCCAATGTAAGGAAACATTGGGAGTAGATGAGGTCTCCAGATGTGGGCTCCTTTCAATCGTCGAACCCAACCATAGACTAGGCGACTGTTTCACCAAACATTTGTACTTTGTCTGCCATTGGCACTTTGTCTGGGTTGCTAACTATTTTAACTCCCTGTCCCATATTCTACTTGGATAGCTTACAACCCAACTGTATGAATATTGAATTCTTAAATTTTAAGTATAGGCCCCCTTCTTCCTTTTTCCTCCCCCTCACCGTTCCTGTGCCCCACCTTGGCACACCCCCATTTTTCCCACCATGCCATACCCTCCCTATCAACTTGCCTCTGTCCCTATCCATGTATGTCTCTCCCCCAGGCTTTATACTTCACTTCTCTCCTCTTCTTGTCTGACAACTTTTTGTCTCCTTTTCATCTTGCCTTTGTCCATCTTCATCACCTATGTCCACCTGCCGCTTGCCAGGCTTTGTTTCAACCCAGTATAAGAAAATAACTGCAGATGCTGGTACAAATGCTGGAGTAACTCAGCAGGTCAGGCAGCATCTCGGGAGAGAAGGAATGGGTGATGTTTCAGGTCGAGACCCTTCTTCAGACTGAGGGTTGTTTCAACCCATCCTGCCTGTTATCCAATTCCCTCCTCCCCCCCCTCCCCACTATATTGTATAAATAAAATGTTGCCTATCATCACCCATCCCTGTCCTCCAGAGATGCTGCCTGACCTGCTGAGTTACACCAGCACATCGTGCTTCTTTTTACTGAAACTTGGTGTTTACTTCTCCAAGGGTGACTCATGATGCCTGAGGGAAGGAAGTGTGCTGACATCAGACTCCTTGAGAGACTGGTGGGTCACAGCACCAACAAAAAAAAGATGGATCTCACTCAAGGGAGCCACAAATATCACAGTAGCCAACATTGTATCTTTAAAAATAAGGGAAGGCTCAGCAATCTTCCGTTGAAAAATAGCATGTTCTTTCTAATGCAACATTAATGGATCACCTAGCAGTGCTACAGCCTTGGGATTCTGGGGATTGATGTGGAGCTCACTGGTTGCTGTAGAGCTCACTAAAGAAATAAGCATGTCAGGCAGCATCTCTGGAGAAAAGGAATAGGTGATGTTTCGGGTTGAGACCCTTCTTCAGACTGCGAGTAAGGTGAGAGGGAAATGAGAGGCATGAAAAGGTAAAAGTATCTTTTCATACGTCTAGCTTCCCTCTCTCCTGCAGCTGCGGTTATACGCGCAATCTCACAGTTTGCACTTGGAAATTGAATTTGAAAGTGTCTGTGACTTCCATTGTGAGGCCAGTCCAAACATGTAATACTTATACTTAATCTCTTACAAGGTCATAGATGGGTGAAGATAGACACAAAAAGCTAGAGTAACTCAGCAGGACAGGCAGCATCTCTGAAGAGAAGGAATGGGTGATGTTTCGGGTCGAGACCCTTCCTCAGATTTCGGATGTTGAAGACTGGTTATATTGAATACCAAGAATACATTCATCCTCTGATCAAGTTAAATATTAAATCTTTCTAGGTGATCCACTGGTTTAACTCAACTTAAAACAAAAATATCTTAGATGCTTTTTTCTTGAGTGGACTGCAGTCTTAAAGTGATGTGTCCTTAAAAAAAATGTCATCATGAGCCATCGGTATTTGTTTCTTCTGATGTTAAAATGTCATATCTCAGGCTAATGTCATAGAAACCCTGACTCTATGGATGTAATTTTGGTAAAAATGAATGCCCAGAAAACTAATGTGAGGGAACAGGAAACTCTTGAATGGTAATGAAGATTTCATAATAAAGATTGGCATGAAAAGCCCACTACTGTGTGCAGAATTGCTTACCATATTAACGTGATTTTAAACTTCAGATTATTTTTATTTAGTGTTGTACAAACACATATCGATCCCATTCAATTTTATCGAACTAAATAATTATTGTCCACCAATTGAAAGGTCCTGATGGCTGATTTGACGTGAGCGCTGAACACACATTGCCAGCTGGTCTCCTGAATTCCCTACTTTGAAATAATTTGAACCCTAAATTCTGAATCCTGATACCTGGATATCTTTTATGTAAATTATAAAAGGCCTTGCCCCAACGTGACTGAACAAGAAACATTTTTTAAAAATTGTTGCTACTAATCAAATGTCATGTGTGATATAAACAAACTGTAAACCTGCAAGCTGTGAGATATGACATTTATCTCATTTGTGACCGCGATGTGATAAGCTATTTGCATCTTTATCACTCAGAGGTTTGCAGCTCGGGTCACTTGAAGGTTACGTGCGACACAAATCCCTCATTGCTTATCCTTGAATTTGTCAACTACAAGATTGACTTCAGTAGACCATTAAGTATCCAGGAAGAAACTATGCAGAATGTTACAGAGTCTTGGACTTTAATTAGGTTGCTGAATCCCACTTTGTACCTTATTTTGGATCGTGAAGACTGGTTATATTGAATGCCAAGAATACATTCATCCTCTGATCAAGTTAAACATTAAATGTTTCTGGGTGATCCACTGGTTTAACTCAACTTAAAACAAAAATAATCTTAGATGCTTTTTTCTTGAGTGGACTACAGTCAGAATCTCAATCTAGCTTCCTTATCGCACTTCCAAATTTGGAACAGCAAGCTTCCTGAAGCAGTTTGTGTAGGCGTAAAACAAACTGACTTGTCCATTATGATGGAGCTATTACTACAATACGAGATGCATCAGTATCACTGCACTGGTATGAAACCTCACTGGCTAGAAAATGATGAATAACATCAATGAATAGATCAAATTTGTGCTTCATAAAATAAAATAATGGAGGCAAATCTTATGTACTGAATTCTATTGTAAGAATATTTTGATTAATTCATTCTAGCAATTAAACTTTTAATCTAGCTGATGGGAGAGGTATGGTGGAAAATGGGAAACACTTGATTTGAATGCAAGTTGAATACAATACTAATGTATAGAGTTACAGAATGTATAGTTGTGAGTGTTAGCAGTATCTTAGTTTAGTTCAGACACAAAAAGCTGGAGTAGCTCAGTGGGACAGGCAGCATCTCTGGAGAGAAGGAATATGTGAAGTTTTGGGTTGAGAATGAATTTTTGATAATACGTTGTCATTCAATGGGATTTAGAATATTTGCAGCAAATTAAAAAGTCATATTTAAATGTGTAGGAAGTAACTGCAGATTCTAGTTTACACCGTAAGGTAGACACAAAATGCTGGAGAAACTCAGCGGGTCAGGCAGCATCTCTGGAGAATGGGAACAGGTGACGTTTTAGGTCGAAATCCTTCTTCGGACCGACAGTCAGGGGAGAGGAAAACTAGAGGTATGAAAAGGTACAGTAGAATTCCTGTTGGAGAGAAGAGAACCTTTTTAAAGTAGGCAAGTGAGGAGATTTTGCAGTGGAGCTGATAAAATGTGTAGGAAGGAACTACAGATTCTGTTCACATTACTTTCCTGAGCTGATATGTTTACAGCATTATGCTGGAGTAACTCAGTGGGACAGGCAGCATTTCTGGAGAGTATGAATGGGTGACGTTTCGGGTCGAGACATTTCTTCTTCTCCATTCCTTCTCTCCAGAGTTGCTGCTTGTCCCGCTGAGTTACTCCAGCTTTTTGTGTCTAGCTTCGGTTTAAACCAGCATCTGCAGTTCCTTCCTGCACATGTTTAGTTTAGTTTAGTTTAGTTTAGTTTAGTTTAGTTTAGTTTAGTTTAGTTTAGTTTAGTTTAGTTTAGTTTAGTTTAGTTGAGAGATACAGCATGGAAATAGGCCCTTCGGATCACAGAGTCCACTCCGGCAAACAATCCCCATAGACTAGCACTATCCCACACACTAGGCACAATTTACCATCTTTACCAAAGCCAATTAACCTACAAACCTGTACATTTTTGGAGTGTGGGAGGAAACCGGAACATTCGAGGAAAACCCACGCAGTCACGGGTAGAATGGACAAAGTCCATAGACAGACAGCACCCATAATCAAGATGGAACCCGAGTCTCTGACACTCTCAGGCACCAACTCTACCGCTGCACCTCCCATTAAGATGTATCACACTCAGTAAAAACTCACTGGAAACAATGAAAATCTGCCTATATTTTCACCTGCCTGCTATAATAAGATCACTGTACTCGGTTAGGGCTGAGGACATCATTCACTCTTATTTTACCCCCACCTTTCCCTCCGTGAATAGACCTGCCTTGTCTGATCCCACTTTATCAGGCAGACATCTACATCTGTGAGTAAAGCTCCACTTCCTCAGTTAAAAAGCTGCATCTGATTGTGCTAATAAAGCTCAACTTCCTCAGTTCAAAACCTGTGTCAATTTAGGCCAATTATTCAAATGACTCACAGCAACAGGCAACACAACAGTAGGTCTTCAGAGGCTTTGAACTGTGATTTCTTCAAAGGTAAACCATATACTATTATTAGGTGATTGCCAAAAAATTACCAAATCGCTGATTTCCTATGTTGAAATGTATCATAGTGACAAAGAATGCACAGAATTGAGGCATGCATGTGGTGGAGATCAGGAGGAAGAAAGGGAGACAAAAAGTTACAGGAAAAGGATGTGGAAAACAGAACCAAACTTTGCACTGAAAACTTTTTGTTATGTCATGGAATTGTCAAAACTTATTTCAGACTATGCAAAAACTATGTGTATGTGATTTCATATTTGTGCAATGATGCTGATTATGTGCAATACTAAATTCCTGCCCCTTATGATTATCAAAGAAGAATCCAGCTGACGAGGATTTAATTTGGTCCACCCTCTCTCTGACATTGTAATCATTATCAGAGCTAGCGACACGACTTGCCTTTCATTCCTTACCTTTTTCACAGTAATGACATCTACATTTAAATAAGTATATCTATATGAATTTATAAGGGTGTATGAGTATTTTTGTATTAATATCTGATACTTGATAAATATTGATTAGGGAATGGGGGTAGGATTAAATAAGTTCACACTTCTTCCTACTCCTTTTCGCACATGTTAAGTAATGGATGAAATTCCTTGTATTTCTTCTGTTTTTTTGTTTATTTAGTTTTTTAATTGATGTCTTTTAACATGTTCGAAATAAAATAAAATGAAATGAAATGAAATGAAGTAGCACATTTTATGGCAGATCGGAAATTTACAGTTTTACCACTGGAAGATTAATGCCAGGCATCATTTCCAGAAAGTGGAATTTCTGACTCTCAGTACTACTTTATGATATTTTGAAAAAACCATGCTACTCTCATGTTAACTGTGGCTCAATAATACGTTTACCTCCAAGTCCCAAAGATGTGTGTCCTCCAAATGTTTGAACACAAAAAAACTTTCCCATGAAAATCCAGGGAGCCTACATTGCTGCAGACCCAATCTTGTGGCTCAGGTATTTAAGTCAAGATTCCTGTCTGCTCTCGCGTAATTTCACCTGCAAAAGGTTTAAGAGTAGGTAAATTAAGTCAAGACACGTTGAGTTTATTGTCATGTGCACAGGTACATTGAGGAAAAGGTACAATAAAAAGCTTGCTTGCAAGAGCATCAGAGCTTCATACTCAGACAACACACAAAAACATAAATTGTACATAAATTACACGTACATTCTACAAGACAATGAAAAGAAAAAGACAATGCAAAACAAAATGACAAGTTAGTGCAAAAATGTCCGGTGAATCCTTGTAAATATTTGTCCCTCATTCAACATCAATAAAATGAATTGTCTATTCATTAACATATTGGTGCTTGGGGAGACCTCTGTGTGAAATATGGCTGCTGTTTTTTTCACAGATCAATTCTTCAAAAGAACACTTGGGGTTACTTGACACAGTGAAAGTGCTCAAATGTGGAAGTTTTACTCTTTATTTACTCAGTGATCTGCTGATTTTGCCACAGTATAGAAAGAAAACATTGATTTTTCCCTCTTTTTTTTTGTAAACATTAATCGACAAAGTCACAGACTCAATGATATTTAATCTTCAGTAATTTAACATCATTAATAGAGCATAACTGAAAGCTGCTACTTTCTAATATTTGCTTGTGGATTTTATTTTTGACAGTGGTCACTTTACTTTGTAAAGACGGCAAAATATTTGAGAACACAAAAAACCTTCAACCTTCAATTCCACAGGAAATGCTCCAGTTCAATCTTGATTTCTGGGGTGGTTCCTGTGGCATTTGCACCTTCTCTCTATGACAATCTAGATTCCTCCCATTTCACGAAGATGTGCTAGAAGGTTAATGGCTACTGCAAATTATCTCTACTGTAGATAATTGGTAAAAAGCATTAAAGATGAGTTGGTGAGCATGTAAGAAGGAATATGTAGTAGGAACAGAGGGAAATAAGAGGGAGAATGGAGCTCACAGGACTGCTCTACAATGAGTTGGCATAGACATGATACGCTGAATGGTGTCCTTCCATATACAGCCACAAAAAGTTGGAGTATCTCAGCGGGTCAGGCAGCATTTCTGGAGCAGACTTAAGAAGGGTCTTGGCCCAAAATGTCAATGATTCCTTTTCTCCAGATATGCTGCCTGACCCGTTGAATTACTCCAGCTTTTTGTGTCTATCTTCAGTTTAAACCAGTATCTGCAGTTCCTTCCCACACATGGTGCCATTCCATGTTGCAATAAATAAATAAATGTTCTCTAATAAAAAATCATTAATGTGTTTTACCAGATTTGGTGTAACAGAAATCTTATAAATATTTGTTATTTGTTTCCTGCTTTGTATAGCGGAATTTCTGGTTGGATTGTTCAAAACCAATTTTATTAAATAGACAATAGACAATAGACAATAGACAATAGGTGCAGGAGGAGGCCATTTGGCCCTTCGAGCCAGCACCGCCATTCAATGTGATCATGGCTGATCATTCTCAATCAGGACCCCATTCCTGCCTTCTCCCCATACCCCTGACTCCACTAGCCTTAAGAGCTCTATCTAGCTCTCTCTTGAATGCATTCAGAGAATTGGCCTCCACTGCCTTCTGAGGCAGAGAATTCCACAGATTCACAACTCTCTGACTGAAAAAGTTTTTCCTCATCTCCGTTCTAAATGGCCAACCGTTTATTCTTAAACTGTGGCCCCTTTTTCTGGACTCCCCCAACATTGGGAACATGTTTCCTGCCTCTAACGTGTCCAACCCCTTAATAATCTTATACGTTTCAATAAGATCCCCTCTCATAGACATTAGACAATAGACAATAGGTGCAGGAGTAGGCCATTCAGCCCTTCGAGCCAGCACCGCCATTCAATGCGATCATGGCTGATCACTCTCAATCAGTACCCCGTTCCTGCCTTCTCCCCATACCCCCTCACTCCGCTATCCTTAAGAGCTCTATCCAGCTCTCTCTTGAAAGCATCCAACGAACTGGCCTCCACTGCCTTCTGAGGCAGAGAATTCCACACCTTCACCACCCTCTGACTGAAAAAGTTCTTCCTCATCTCCGTTCTAAATGGCCTACCCCTTATTCTTAAACTGTGGCCCCTTGTTCTGGACTCACCCAACATTGGGAACATGTTATCTGCCTCTAATGTGTCCAATCCCCTAATTATCTTATATGTTTCAATAAGATCCCCCCTCATCCTTCTAAATTCCAGTGTATACAAGCCCAATCGCTCCAGCCTTTCAACATACGACAGTCCCGCCATTCCGGGAATTAACCTAGTGAACCTACGCTGCACGCCCTCCATAGCAAGAATATCCTTCCTCAAATTTGGAGACCAAAACTGCACACAGTACTCCAGGTGCGGTCTCACCAGGGCCCGGTACAACTGTAGAAGGACCTCTTTGCTCCTATACTCAACTCCTCTTGTTACGAAGGCCAACATTCCATTGGCTTTCTTCACTGCCTGCTGTACCTGCATGCTTCCTTTCATTGACTGATGCACTAGGACACCCAGATCTCGTTGAACTCCCCCTCCTCCTAACTTGACACCATTCAGATAATAATCTGCCTTTCTATTCTTACTTCCAAAGTGAATAACCTCACACTTATATACATTAAACTGCATCTGCCATGTATCCGCCCACTCACACAACCTGTCCAAGTCACCCTGCAGCCTTATTACATCTTCCTCACAATTCACACTTCCCCCCAACTTAGTATCATCTGCAAATTTGCTAATGGTACTTTTAATCCCTTCGTCTAAGTCATTAATGTATATCGTAAGTAGCTGGGGTCCCAGCACCGAACCTTGCGGTACCCCACTGGTCACTGCCTGCCATTCCGAAAGGGACCCATTTATCCCCACTCTTTGCATTCTGTCTGTCAACCAATTTTCTATCCATGTCAGTACCCTACCCCCAATACCATGTGCCCTAATTTTGCCCACTAATCTCCTATGTGGGACCTTGTCGAAGGCTTTCTGAAAGTCGAGGTACACCACATCCACTGACTCTCCCTTGTCAATTTTCCTAGTTACATCCTCAAAAAATTCCAGTAGATTTGTCAAGCATGATTTCCCCTTCGTAAATCCATGCTGACTCGGAATGATCCCCTTACTGCTATTCAAATGCTCAGCAATTTCGTCTTTTATAATTGACTCCAGCATCTTTCCCACCACACAGTACATCCTTCTAAATTCCAGTGTATACAAGCCTAATCGCTCCAGTCTTTCCACATATGACAGTCCCGCCATTCCGGGAATTAACCTAGTAAACCTACGCTGCACGCCCTCAATAGCAAGAATATCCTTCCTCAAATTTGGAGACCAAAACTGCACACAGTACTCCAGGTGCGGTCTCACTAGGGCCCTGTACAACTGCAGAAGGACCTCTTTGCTCCTATACTCAACTCTTGTTGTGAAGGCTAACATTCCATTGGCTTTCTTCACTGCGTGCTGTACCTGCATGCTTCCTTTCAGTGACTGATGTACTAGGACACCCAGATCTCGTTGTACTTCCCCTTTTCCTAACTTGACACCATTCAGATAATACTCTGCATTCCTATTCTTACCACCAAAGTGGATAACCTCACACTTATCCACATTAAACTGCATCTGCCATGCATCCGCCCACTCACACAACCTGTCCAAGTCATCCTGCAACCTCATAGCATCTTCCTCACAGTTCACACTACCACACTATCACCCAGCTTTGTATCATCTGCAAATTTGCTAATGGTACTTTTAATCCCTTCATCCAAGTCATTAATGTATATTGTAAATAGCTGCGGTCCCAGCATCGAGCCTTGCGGTACCCCACTAGTCACTGCCTGCCATTCTGAATATGCACTTAGCCTGCTAGTATTTTCCCTCAGCACATATATCAACCACGTCCTAGTGTCTGTTTCAGAGGATCTATTTGGACCAAAAGATCCATGTAACAGCAGATAGACACAAAATGCTGGAGTAACTCAGCGGGACAGGCAGCATCTCTGGAGAGAAGGAATGGGCGACGTTTCAGGTCGAGATCCTCTTCAGACCCAAAAGGTCACCCATTCCTTCTGATCAGAGATGCTGCCTCCAGCATTTTGTGTCATATGCCGTTTCTTCCCACACATGTAACTGCAGATCTATGAGATGAGGCTGATTGATTGAGATGTGTAGAATAAGGCTCTTCAAATATTTGTGTTTTGACAGCACTTCTCACTGTAGAGTGCTTTATGTTTACAACACAAGTGCAGACAAATTTGTTGTTTAAATGATGAAAACCACAAAACCTCTTTCGCAATTATCTGCTGGTCAATTTAAGGTCAATCTCATAAAATAAAGGTCAACCAACCTAATTTCTGCAGTGTGCCTCAGAATTGAGGACATCAGTAAATATATTTCTGCAGTTACAATACAAATAATTTGTGTGTCATTACTAGGATGAGATGGTAACATATCACAAGTTTGACTTTTATTTTAAAATACATTTCAATACATTTTCTTTAAAAAAACAAAGAAGCATCTCCTGCCACTTAATATAAATCTATATGCCCAGCCACTGAAGTCTTCAATCAGACCTATGTTGAAATGTCCATATAAGACTATTGTTAAAGCTGGAATAACTTAAACTGTGTAGGTCCCAGACGTGGTTTGTTCTTTTCCAAAGGCCAATTTCTTTAGCTATTGATTGTGAAAGTGATATCACACTGGAAGGTGTATTGATATGGTATTAGTTTACATGGCAGTCTTGAGAATCATCACTGACTAATCAAACCCACTGTCTGAACAACACTCTGAACACAGTACACACAAAATCAATAGAGACGATTAAATGACATGTACAAAATGTATCAAAATTAAATATATACCATTTCCCGGACACAAATGCAGTACATGGTGGATGAAGCATATCAGATCTACGCACAGTTTATAGCTAGTTCTAGGATTATAATACTGTGAAAATAAGGAGCGAAAGGTAAAGTCATCGCACTGCCTTCAATGTACATACTCAAGGATTTTAGGAAAGAGTTGTATTACTATAAATGCTATTAGTTATTGAGTATTGCAATCTTTTTATTTGAAAAGCTAAATCTGTTTTTTTCTAAATATTCATAAGTTCCAACATCTACTGGACGGATAATGGAGAAACAAGACATAGGCACAAGAAACTGCAGATTCTGGTTTACATCCAAAGATACAAATGCTGGAGTAACTCAGCAGGTCAAGCAACATCTCTGGAGACCATAGATGGCAGCGTTTTGTGTTGCGACCCTCTTCAGATTGATTGTAGTGGAGGAGGGGGAGGGGGGAGGGAGGGAGGAGCAAGATGGAAGAAAGGTGGGGGTGAGCAAATCTGGAAAGTGATAGGTGGATGCAGGTGAAGGGGTATTCGATTGGCAGATAATTGGACAAAGGCAACATATAAAGAGATGAAAAATTGTGAGATAAGGGGATAAGGTTAGAAGATGTACGAAATGTGAAACCTGAGGAAAGAATATAGGTAGACCTGGAAGGAGAATCTTATAGAATCTGACGAATCTTATAGAATTTTTCGAGGATGTAACTAGTAGAGTGGATAAGGGAGAACCAGTCGATGTGTTATATCTGGACTTTCAGAAGGCCTTCGACAAGGTCCCACATAGGAGATTGGTGTACAAACTTAAAGCACATGGTATTGAGGGTTCAGTGTTGAGGTGGATAGAAAATTGGTTGGCGGACAGGAAGCAAAGAGTAGGAATAAACCGGTCCTTTTCGGAATGGCAGGCAGTGACTAGTGGGGTACCGCAAGGCTCAGTGCTGGGACCCCAGTTATTTACAGTGTATATTAATGATTTGGACGAGGGAATTGAATGCAACATCTCTAAGTTTGCGGATGACACGAAGCTGTGTTAGCTGCGAGGAGGATGCTAGGAGGCTGCAGAGTGACTTGGATAGATTAGGCGAGTGGGCAAATGCATGGCAGATGCAATATAATGTGGATAAATGTGAGGTTATCCACTTTGGCAGCAAGAACAGGAAAGCAGAGTATTACCTGAATGGTGACCGATTGGGAGAAGGAGAGATGCAACGTGACCTGGGTGTCATGGTGCACCAGTCATTGAAAGCAAGCGTGCAGGTGCAGCAGGCAGTGAAGAAAGCGAATGGTATGTTGGCATTCATAGCAAGAGGATTTGAGTTTAGGAGCAGGGAGGTTCTGCTGCAGTTGTACAGGGCCTTGGTGAGACCGCACCTGGAGTACTGTGTGCAGTTTTGGTCTCCTAACCTGAGGAAAGACGTTCTTGCCTTAGAGGGAGGGAGTACAGAGAAGGTTCACCAGATTGATCCCTGGGATGGCGGGACTTACATATGAGGAAAGACTAGATAGACTGGGCTTGTACTCGCTGGAATTTAGAAGACTGAGGGGGGATCTTATAGAAACATATAAAATTCTTAAGGGGTTGGAGAGGCTAGATGCGGGAAGATTGTTCCCGATGTTGGGGGAGTCCAGGATCAGGGGTCACAGCTTAAGGATAAGGGGGAAGTCTTTTAGGACCGAGATGAGAAAACATTTCTTCACACAGAGAGTGGTGAGTCTGTGGAATTCTCTGCCACAGAAGGTAGTTGAGGCCAGTTCATTGGCTATATTTAAGAGGGAGTTAGATGTGGCCCTTTTTGCTAAAGGGATCAGGGAGTATGGAGAGAAGGCAGGTACAGGCTACTGAGCTGAATGATCAGCCATGATCATATTGAATGGCGGTGCAGGCTTGAAGGGCCGAATGGCCTACTCCTGCACCTATTTTCTATGTTTCTATGTTTCTATGAGAAGAAGGGGAAAGGGAGAAATGGGTGTGCATTTAGGTGGGGCACAGGGAAAATAGAGGAAACAAAAGGGCAGAAAGGGAAAGTGGGTGTAGATTGGTTACCTAAAATTTGAGAAATCAATATTCATACCATTTGGTTGTGAGTTACCCAAATGGAATATAAGGGGCTGTTCCTCCAGATTGTGGGTGGTCTCACTCTAGCAATGGAGGAGGCCCAGGACAGCAGGGTCAGTAAGGGAAGACACAAAATTTGGGAATATCCCAATGAGTCAGGTAGCATCCCTAGAGAGCATGGATAAGTGATGTTTTGAGTCAGGACCCTTCAGACAGATCGCAGAGGTGGGGAAAGAAGTTAGGAGAGTGGAGGGGCAAGACAAAGTATGGCAGATCATGATGTTTTGAGCCAGGACCTTTCTTCGAGGTGCCTTTCCTTTGTAAACCAGTATCCGCAGTTCCTTGTTTCTCCAAGATCATTAAGCAAATGGGAAGTGGAGTTAAAATGCTTGACAACCAAGAGATCCAGCAGGCCCTGACTGACTGAGCACGTCTTCGGTGAAACAGTCGCCTAGTCTTTACTTGGTCTCGCCGATGTAAAGGAAGCCACATCGGGAGCACTGAATGCATGAGAGGGGTTAAAGCAAGAGTTTTGATTCTGCTGTGGTGGTTGGGAATGTATATTCAGTTACAGTAAATCAGATTCCAATTATTCGTCTGCAATCCCAAAGGCTAAATTCAGATGCAAACAGGTAAAACATTATTAGTATTAAGACAATGAGCAGAGCAATTGGAAGGCTGATCAGGAAACGTCCAGCGAAATTCTGAGTAGATTTGCATGAAGTCAGAAAACTAGCTTTATTGTTCAAAAAGAAGTACAATTCCTCTCTCTCCATCCAACCCCTCCCACCAGTTTCTTCCACTTGACCAGTTAGTGGTACTAGAAAGCCACTTTGATCCCTAAAGACAATTAGCTGCATTTAAATACAGTTAGTAACATACACCAAAGCAGTGTGCCACAGCCATTTTCATAGTCTCTCTCAAATATAGTGATGATCTCCAACCTTGAAAACATGCCTAGTCTGGGCATGGGATCATCTGCATTACACACTAACCAATCTCAGATGTATATACCACTTCTTCAGCATTGGGCCAAAATGCTGGAATTTTCCTTCCTAACAGCATAGTGTGAAGAGATTCATTACACAACTGTAGTGCCGAAAGAACGCACCACCAACTTTCTCAAAAATAATTAGCGATGGCCGATAAATGTGGCTTGACTGTGGCATGCACATCCAGTGAATAAAAAAGTGAGGGTCAAATCCTTCTTCCGCCAAGCCTCTGGAGAAGTGAAAACTTTCTTTTAAATTAAAAAAATATATATCAGCAGCAATAACAGTCGGATCATTAGTTGTGATATTTTTTTGTTGACAATAAATTATTTCAAAGGAGCTAATGCAGGCACTGAAACAGTGTGGATTAGAGAAGCTGGGCTTGTCTCGATAAAGGAGTTTAAGCTGCTCTTTATGGAAAAAAAAGGCCAGTCAATAAAACTACAACATAATAATCAATTGCCATTTGTGACGGCAGGGCTGACAGTGGGTGCAGATCACTGCAGATTACTGTCATTGTGTGCTGTCGTGCAGTACAGGCAGGCAGCACAGTAGAAGACAAATGATACTGTATTCAAAGGAACTAGAAAGCATTTAGTCGTACCTGTTTCCAGTGTAACTGAACATGAAGTAATGTCAATACTAGTGTCTTCTGGATGCACATGACAGGATTATGAGGAGAAAGGGCTAAATTAATCAAAAAAGGCTCCTCTGACAACCTTCATTACTGTGAGGCTATTTCATGATAAAGAATATTGTATTTCCACCCATCTTTTCTCTTTTAGGACTACTGTCAATGAATATATTTATGCATTTTATTTGTAGTGGTGCAAAGCAGACCTCTGTTGCTGTCCAATTGAATTAATCTGCCATACGTTACATCCACCATGGACTTAAATAATTTGGTTAAAATCCAGAGAGTAAACTTTCAAATATTGAGCATGTAAATATTCTTAATCAGTCAAAATACAATATGTGACAGCATAAAAAGAAATTATTTCCATTGCCACCACTAAGTAATTTTTCATTTCGATCTTGCCGTCAGGGATACAATCGGGTCCCTCATATTATGTTGCCATTGTGCCAGTTATGAAATCACATGGATTTACAAAAAAGTATAATCAATAGCAGGAGAATAGAACTACAAGTACATGAGTACTTTGAAACCCACATGCTACACAATGCTGGCACATGACAGTCAATAAAATTTAATCAGAGGAGTAATGAAGCTACAGAGCTTTCAGTCTTAATTTGATTCTGTCGGGCTGTGAAGCTGAAAATTTAAGTTTCGAAGTCCATTACTGGCGTTTTTGCTTTTTGAATGGCCCTGGTTTTATGTATTGCTCGACCAATACACCATCTCTCCTTACTCCTGCAGCAATCATTTTAATCTCAGCCATGAAAAAGCTTTATTTTGCCTAGTCACTAATGTCGCCAGAATTTCACGATTTAGTTAAAAGAAGGTAATGTGAAAGCAATCTCTGGTTTGCAATATATTGAAAATATTGTGTTCCATAATTATTCTATCCATTTCTCAGTGATGCAGTGATGGTGTTTCTCAAGTTCTTAGCCACATAATGACTAAGAATTAGATTGCATATATAAAATCGTAAGGTCATTCAGTAAAATAATCAATTTTATATAAGAATAAGAATAAGGCGGCACGGTGGAGCAGCGGTAGAGTTGTTGCCTTACAACGCCAGAGACCCGGGTTCGATCCGACTATGGGTGCTGTCTGTACAGAGTTTGTACGTTCTCCCCGTGACCGCGTGGGTTTTCTCCGAGATCTTCGGTTTCCTCCCACATTCCAAAGACGTACAGGTTTGTAGGTTAATTGGCTTGATATAAATGTAAATTGTCCCTAATGTGTGTGGGGATTGCTGGTCGGCGTGGACTCAGTGGGCCGGATGGCCTGTTACCACGCTGTATCTCTAAACTAAACTAAACTAAACTAATTGTATCCCAGAAATATCAAGGGCATTCATTCAATAGGTTTTGTGTTTCCTAAGGGTAAAAGTAGGTAAAAGGATTGTGTGATGGGGCTCTACATTTGATTGAACCATGGGTCTTAACCATTGTCTACCATGTCTACCCATTTCCCACCACAGATGCTACCTGGCCTGTCGAGTTCCTCCAGCACTTTGTTTTTTTTTGCTCAAGGTTCTAGAAGTGTTTTAGAGGAGTGAACATTTGGCAACAAGTGAAGCAGTTTACGGAGAGCCTTCCCTTTGCGTAAGTTCTAGACTTCTGAAACCACTACTCCCAATACATGAGCGAAGGTAATAGAAGATGAACAAGTGCCTAATGATGGAAGAACTCAAAGGTCATGGAGGAGTATAATGGAAGGCAATAGACAATAGACAACAGACAATAGGTGCAGGAGGAGGCCATTCGGCCCTTCGAGCCAGCACCGCCATTCAATGTGATCATGGCTGATCATTCTCAATCAGTACCCCGTTCCTGCCTTCTCCCCATACCCCCTGACTCCGCTATCCTCAAGAGCTCTATCCAGCTCTCTCTTGAATGCATTCAGAGAATTGGCCTCCACTGCCTTCTGAGGCAGAGAATTCCACAGATTCACAACTCTCTGACTGAAAAAGTTTTTCCTCATCTCAGTTCTAAATGGCCTACCCCTTATTTTTAAACTGTGGCCCCTTGTTCTGGACTCCCCCAACATTGGGAACATGTTTCCTGCCTCTAATGTGTCCAACCCCTTAATAATCTTATACGTTTCGATAAGATCTCCTCTCATCCTTCTAAATTCCAGTGTATACAAGCCTAATCGCTCAAGTCTTTCAACATATGAAAGTCCCGCCATTCCGGGAATTAACCTAGTAAACCTACGCTGCACGCCCTCAATAGCAAGAATATCCTTCCTCAAATTTGGAGACCAAAACTGCACACAGTATTCCAGGTGTGGTCTAACTAG
Organism: Rhinoraja longicauda; assembly: GCF_053455715.1. NCBI lineage: Eukaryota > Metazoa > Chordata > Chondrichthyes > Rajiformes > Arhynchobatidae > Rhinoraja > Rhinoraja longicauda. The sequence goes on along the minus strand of NC_135960.1, from coordinate 17,531,444 downwards.
GGCCCTGTACAACTGCAGAAGGACCTCTTTGCTCCTATACTCAACTCCTCTTGTTATGAAGGCCAACATTCCATTGGCTTTCTTCACTGCCTGCTGTACCTGCATGCTTCCTTCCAGTGACTGATGCACTAGGACACCCAGATCTTGTTGTACGTCCCCTGTTCCAAGAGATTGTTAAGAATTTGAGATTATTTTAGCCTCCTTGGATCAGGAGTTTGTTTTGACCAAGGAAAACAAGAGAAATGCACTGAATGCAATGGTGGTTTGGAAGTTTGGATGAGCTCAAGTTTGCATATAGATAGTGGGTAGAAATAATTCATGAGTAAATTAGGAAATAAAGGAGTTGAATTGGGTAAAATGCCAAAGGTGGAAATGGTGGAGCGGGGCTGATCACTAACTCAGTTGAAGTTCAGAGAGGTCACGGACATTGGGAAGAGGATTATGATGACAGCTTGGATGGAGTCAGTAGCAATGTCTGGAGGTGATGGCCAAGCCCAAAGACAATGCAGATCACATGTTCCCAATGTTTTATGGAGAAGATAAGGATCACAGAAAACTGGAAGACTAAAAAGCAATCTTACAAATGCCATGACAGTTGAGCCATCAGGAGAAATGATGGTGAGGGTAGAACTGCCTATGGTTTTCATGCATGTGAAACCTAATATCATGCCAGATGGTCTTGGTCCAGAGGGGATGCAGATGGGAAACAGTTGTGGGCAGGGATACAGCTTCCAAGTACTCCAGTGGTAAAGGATGGAAATACCATTACATAGGATTGTCAATGTTTTAAAGGTAGAATAACATCAGATTAAGACAGACCCAATTTGTTAGGCATTTGTGTTTATCTAAAAAGGAATTGCTTGAATTAGATTTACAATTTACAATTTACAATTACAGTTTACAGTTTACAATTTTTAAATAATGAAATAAAATATACATTTGCACAACACAATGTGATAATGTATCCTAAGAAGTTTTGGGTGAGAAAAACAAACTAAGCATTAATAAGAAATAAAAGAGAGGTATCCTAATGACAGAAGGGATGTCAGAAGAATGAATAATTATAGTGAGGAAAACTGCAAATTGCAGGAGAGCGATACATGCTTGGGAATCTTAGTTTCAAATGAAGAAAAACAAAATACTTTAAAAAAATATATTTATTACCAATTAGTTCCCACTTTAAAAAAATGTTCTCTTCTGTTTTGTACAGCTACTTATTGCTCTCTCAAACTACTCCCAACTCTCTCCCACCCCCCATTCCTATAATCTTCCCCAACGGGTCATGTATAAATGGTCTGAAGTTATTCACTGAGATCAGATTTTGGAGCAAACCCCAGAGTGTTTGATCTCAGAACTGTTTGGGGCTGTGAAGCAAGAGATTGGGATCAGGCTGCTTGAAACAGCTGATAAAATCTCATGCTGATTTCAGACAAAATTCAAACTGTAATAGGCAGGCAATTTATTATGGCCTTACTTCTTTTTATTTGTAAGTTTATTGTATAACGATTACATAGGTGTCTCACACATCATTTCCAGACTGAAAGGGTGAGAAAGTAACCTTTTGCCAAGTATTTGCTAATGTCACACTGAATGAGCTGTTTGTGTCTAGCCAAAACATGGCTCCTCCCAGATAGCCTTGCGTGGATGTGTGAGTTACGTGCCCAGGAAAACACAGCAGAGAATTACCATCCCTAGCACAGAAAAACAGCGCATGAATTAGGCAGCGCGAACAAAATGTCCCCCAAAAGACAGACCTGTTGCAGCCCACAGTAGTAAGTTGTATTACATTCAAACTCATTTGCAACAAAGAGAAAGCTAAAGGTAAAAAGAAAAATTCCAGTCATTTCATGTTTTCTTTTCTTTCCCCTTTCACTCCACCCTGAACGTTAGTGTAATGAATCAAATTGTTGTATTGTTCAGCCCATAGTAATCCACTGCCACTTACTTCCCGTTTAAAACAAGCTCCTACTTTGAATTGCAATTCCCACAGCAAGAAATACAACTGGAGACAAACACAGCTCATGTCTATGTTTCACAGAAACCATTTACAACAATTTTTTTTTGCCTGCTCCAATTAGTTGCAGATATAGCACAAGAAATTGTGGCAGGAGTAACCCATTCCATCCATTGTGCCCATCCTGCCATTGTGCTTGGCTGATCTTTAACTTTAATGCTACTTTCTTGTACTGATCCCATATTCTGTGATTCCCTTTGTATTCAGAAATCTATCACGTTTTTAATCTTGAATATTATCAGTGACAGAATCTGAATGATGCTCTTGAGTTCTGCATCCAACTCAGTAATATCTCAAGAAGGGTCTCGATCCCACCACCCCCCTCGCCTGTGTTCACTGTTACCTCCTATGCTTTGTCCTACCCCTCTTCTCATCCCGCTCTTTCCTACCCCTTTCCTACCCCCCCCCCCACAATCAGTCTGAAGAGGGTCCAGACCCAAAACGCCACCTATCCATGTTCTCCAGGGATGCTGTCTGACCTGTTGAATTACTTCAGCACTTAGGGTATTTTGATGAAAAGTCATTGGTTTGCAACTATGAACATGCCACAAATGTTGTTCATTTCCTTGAACACTTGACGTTTTCCTGTAATTTTGTTAATAACTCTGAATTGCAGCCCAGTATTTAGCTAAACAAAATTACTCTGATTTAACATAGTTAATTCATAATCAGAGGATGTGTAGTGTTAAAGAAGGTATTGACTGTTCTTGACTGAGGCCTGAAAGATGCCCGGTGCAGAGTACATCCTTTTGTCTGTGCCTGTTTCTGTAATCATTTCAAATCTGCTTGTCAAGTCACATATTTATTTGGAAACTTACCTTAGGTATGAAATGCAAAATAATGTTTTCCTACCCTTTGTGTCCCACTGTTATTTGTAGTCCATGTAATACAAAGAAGATTAAAACAAAATCTCTGGAGCATTAAGCCGTGTTCAGTGTCTTTAGAATTATACCACAATATCCATGAAACCTTGATAATAATTTGACATTCAATGGGATTTAGAATATTTGCAGCACACCAATGTGCCATATTTAAATGTGTAGGAAAGAACTGCAGATGCTGGTTTACACTGTAAGCTAGACGCAAAATGCTGTAGTAACTCAGCGGGTCAGGCAACATCTCTGGAGATAGAGCACAGGTCACGTTTCGGGTCGAGATCCTTCTTCAGACTGAAAGTCAGGGGAGAGGGAAACTAGAGGTATAAAGAGGGGTACAGTAGAATTCCTGTTGGAGATAGGAGAACCTCTTTAAAGTAGGCATACCTTGAGAAGATTTTGCAGGAGTGGAGCAGACAAAATATACAGGAAGGAACTGCAGATGCTGGTTTTGTATTACTTTCCTGAGCCGATATGTTTATAGCATTCTTCTCTCCATAGTGTCAAGAGTCAAGCGTGTTTTGTTGTCATAAACAGAACTTGCAGCAGCACAACAGATATGGAAACATGCAGGCAGAGGAGATGGGTCCTGACCCGAAATGTCTCCTATCCATGTTCTCCAGAGATACCGGCCGATCCGCTGAGTTACTTCTACACTTTGTGGCTGTTTTTGTACCTCAGTATCTGCATGTCCTTGGGTCTCAAGATTAGTTTAACTTGACTTCATGTTTGGCAATGACATAGTGAGCTGAAAGGCTTGTTCCTGTGTTGTACTGTCCTATGTATTATGTTCCACTCAGTCTTCCAATAAACTCCTAGACTCTCTTTTAGAAGTGGCAGTCTGCCCCTCTGCTAACAATAAAGCAGAGTTTCATTAATTCATCCTTCCAGATAGCATCTTTTGTATGATGATAACTTCACTTTCCACTCTGTCAAATGTGAAGGACACACATTGCAACAATGATTATTTGAAAGTACCATGCTGACAATGAGAACCTTCCTCTTGAAAGGCACTAAATAAATCAAAATCTATCTTTTCCCATATCCCGGCAGCTTGCCTTGACATTTGTTGCTTTCTTCTTTGGGAGTGTTTTTGGTTCACTGCTGGTGCTTATTTATGTTTGTGTCCACATTAATTGCTAAAGTAACACATGCATTTTTTAAGATACTTAACATTAAATGAGTTCAAAGAATACAGCAAAGAAGCATGAAATAAATAACCAAGAAGCAAAACATTTAAACAAGAGAATAAAATCAAATGGAAGAGGTCAGGATAAAAAAGAAAATAAATTTGGAGGCAATGGAATAAAAGAATCAGGGATAAAATAACAACCAAGAACAGGGAAGAAATCCAAAATCAGAAGAACGAGAAAATAAAGAAAATGGAGTACCAATGAATAAAGATCTAAAACCTGTGTGGAGAAAAAAAGATTAAAAACAAAAAGGAAAAAGACACAGGTCTGGAAAAAAAGTAATGAAGGTATGTTACTTGATGTTTATCTCAATGGATAAAATAAATGACTTCAGAACAAGTTCTTCCACATTTGTTATCAGACTCCTGAACCAATCGCCACTTTCATATCCCATCCTCTGCCTCATTTGGTTATTCTGTCAGCGTACTTTAATATTCTTTTGCACTACAATTTTGCACCATTCTACTGTTTTGCTCTTGTTGTCATATTCATTGTTGTATTTATCATTGCTGTTTGATTATTCTGTGACCTTCATGAGGAATTTTGTTGCACTCTAAACTAAAGTGAATCTATAAACTAAAGTGAATCTGAAGATACAGAAAAAGGGGGAAAGAATGTCAAATGGTGACCGAAACAAAGACATGTCTATTTTAAAAGAATGTTAAAAATGGTCATTTGTAAACGCATCGTTACTTTGTCCAATATGCCCATGTTCATCAATTATTCCTTTAAACATGATAAAAGACATAGTTAAAAAAACAAAATGCAAGAATCTGAAAAGCACAGAAGTGCTGGAAATACACAACATATCAGGAAGTATCCACACTGAACCAAAATTAATAATCAGATCAATGACATTTGCTGTTCCCTCAGTCAAGGACCCCTCTTCTCATTAATGAAGAAGGCCCTCCACCCTCTTCATCACACTTACCCAATGCATTCCTGCCTTTATTCCTTTCTTCCATCCCAGAATGGCAAAAGATTTCCATTAATTTCAAAAGCAGCAGTTTTCACACTTAATGAATCAGCCGTGTAATACCTCCATTGCAAGAATAATATCAAACATGTCTCCAGTTCATTCATCTCACGCACCCTTAAGCTGCCTGCAACATTTCAAAGGATTGTTGATCTACTCTTCTCAAATGATCATTCCAGCCTTATCACATAACCTCTATTTAGTCCTTTCCTCCTTCTCTCAGACTTACTGCATGGTATTCAACTATTTGTTAGTTTTCAGAGATACAGCATGGAAACAAGCCCTACGCCGACCATCACTCATCCATTTGCACTAGTTCTATGTTGGAAACCCATGTGGTCACAGGGAGAACGTTCAGACTCCACTCAGACTAGGGTTCTGTTGCTGTGAGGCAGCAGCTCTACCAGCTGCACCACTATGTTGTCGTCTCAAAATAAATCAGAATTCAGGTTTTTGTACCATTGCATTTTGCTTCAAAATGTCTGTTTCACTTCTGCACTATGAATTTTCTTATTAAACTTTGCCAACTTTTCTTCCTTCCAATATGATGTCCTATAAAACCTAACTATGTGACCAACTTTATTATCATCCTTTCTACTTTGTCCTTATCTTCAGTTTTGCTTTTTATCACTCCTGTGAAGTGCTGCGGGTTATTTTACTGTGTATGGATAAATAGAAGTGGTTGTTGTTGCTGATTAACAATCAGTCATACAATCTAACACTTACTTTCTCCTCCTCAGCAAGTGAGTGCTGAGGTTGAGGTGACCTTCAACCCATTTTGCCATTCCAGATGAAATAAGTTAAGCACTACTCAGACACTCCAACACAGGGATTGATATGGCCAGTTCTATTTCTTGCTGACTTGAACAGTAATCCACCAAAATTATTGTATTCTTGTGGCTTCATTTACAATATTGTTCTTTAGGAAGGGATGGTGGGTACAGCGGAGGACACAAGTTATTTCAGAATACTAAGCCAAACTGTATTGACCTTTGTACTTTCATCATTGCAATTTAGGCTCTTGGTTCATTGTCTCACAAGCATTTCAATCAGTTAAATTTTGGGAAAAAGAAACAGATTGAACCTTTGGTCTTCTTTGTACATCTCATGGCAGCAAAATGTCAGTCAGACAACCTGGACCGTTCCACACCTTTCTAATTACATTGACGAAACTCAGAGGTTTACAAAAATATAAATATTCCAGATTGGCATCATTACCTCAACAGAGATTAGACTCTATATGAGATCCCTTGCCTGTTATCTCGATGGGGCTATTAATGTGAGGTTCATGTCGTTAATAATTTAAAAACATTGCAAAAAAGATCCAAAAAAATCCAAAACAAAAGAAAAAAGTCTATTTTTTCAAATTAAATCTGAAAGAAAAAAGTTTACTTCTTTTAATTAAAAGCGTGTAAGAAGTTTAGTTGCCTACAGCTGCACCTAATTAAAGATTGCAAAGATGAAGGCTCCTCGCAGCTGGGTGTCATTACACACAAAGCAATATTTCAGCCTCTTCCAGCTGAAAGGCAACGTTTTCCCGGGGTTTCAGCAGATAGCACTGCTTCTTTTCAGGATATAAACAGGCAATGGACAGGTCTTGTTCATAAACTAATTAAGGGCTGATCAGACACCACAACAAAGCTGAAGGTTCAGGCATGCACCAGATTTGGACCAACTACTGCTTTAGGGTAGATTCAGTTTCAGGATTAATGATCGACGAAGATTAAAATGGGCACCTTTCTGCAGAAGGATTCAGAAGGTATTTGTTTTTTCATGAGCTGCACTTTATTCGTATAAATCAGGCGATATTAAGGTTTAACCATCGGTGGCATCTAATCCAATCACATATTGACCTGACTTACTTCAGATACTGTGAATGGCTGATTTTTGAATGAAGAATCCAATTGCAGTAGGTCTGTGCAAAACACAAACATTATGCCCATAAAGTTCAGATATGAAGTTTATTTTTGGGAAGCGATATTGTGCACTAAAGAGCGACTGAGAGATTTGTGACCCAGTATTGCAGAGAACCATTTGTCAGCTGCAGATCATTGTTATTTTCTTATTCTTCAATTCCATCACTCCTGGGCATGTGAGTGAGGGGTGTAAGACTTGCTTTAGGACCCATCGTACAGCAAAATTGAAATGACATCTCCTACGCTGGACTGGTTAGCACACAACAAAAGCTTTTCACTTTACCTCGGTACATGTGACAATAAACTAAAACTGAACTATTGTTAATTGTATCCTCATAAATGGTGCAGCCAGAAGTAACAGAGATTCCCCTAACAATTCCTCCACTCTGTCCTGCCTCTGAACATCTACTGGTGAACCACATAACTCAATGTCCAATTCTTTCAATGAGCGAGGTCCCTTGGGACACAAGGCCGACACTGCCAGCTCACCAAATCAATATTATTAAAGCTCCAAGGTCCAATTTCAGACCGGTGTCAGGCCCTCAGATGAATTTATACCCTCAAGACAAACTGCCCCTTAAGAGCTGTTTCCGAACAGATTTTACTGATTTAAACTGAACAGACAGAGTTGAGCTGACTGACAGATGGCAGTTTGATAGGAAGCCTGAGATGACCTTCAGGTCAGATGTTTAGCTACTAACCTCACTCAGGACTCCACCAACAGTGCATAGTAACTGGAGAGTAGGTCTGGATGAACTTCACATCCAACCCCTCTGCTTCACACCAGGCCTGGGTGGTGTTAGAACCATGACCCCAATCACTGGGGTTACTGACCGTGTAAGAAAGGGCAAGAATCTGTAGTATTTATTTTGCTATAATGTTCTTTTGTTTTGCATCTTAAGTTTTAATTGATTAAAATATATTTATATATATATACTAGACCAAGGGGACTCGTTGGGCCCATTCCTCGTAGTGTTTCCATTGTGACTTGGGAAAATCGTGTTTCTTCTTTAAAATAAATTGCTTTAAATTTTTTTTAAAAAACTCAATAAAATAAGTATGCCATGTAAAATAAAGAGGCCGAGATGGATCCGAGGACTTGTCCAAAAATGGGCGGACGGGTGGGGACGTGGAAGGGGAGAGGGTGCCACTCAAGGCCCCTTGATGCTTGCGCTGCAGCCAGAGCAAGCCATGGACCCAAAGCCTCTCCTGTATTGGTCTAGCATCCTCACCCCTCCCCCACTCAATCCCCCTTATCCCTCCCTCCTCCCCCCACACCCCCTACCTAACCCCCACTTTCCCCTCCCCCACCCCTCAAGCACCAAGCCAGAGATCGTGGTGCGGTACGCCAGCATCTCATCGTCCGCCAGCTGGGCCACCACCAAGGCGGAGTAATCTATTCCCGACGCTGGGTTAAGCACGGCTGCAATTGTCGGACGGGACAAAGTATCCGCCACGAGGTTGCATTTCCTGGTAATGTGTCGGACGTCTGTTGTATACTCCGAAATAGCCACCAACTGGTCGATGGATCCTGCCAGCCACCCCGGTGACTAACGGTGGCCGGCGCTGCCGTTTCCCGGGAACGAACATGGCTGACGGCATTGATGGGCCGCTGAACCCCAGCGCTGGTGGTAAAAACACCACATCCTTTTCCTTGGATCTCCTGGGTCCTGCTCAGCCATCCTCCTCTCCTGTGCCACTTGTCTGGTCTGAGGCTCTCGTGGGCGTGGCCCTCTTGTGGGTGTGGTTCTGGGTTGCTGGGCCTGCCAGGGCATTGAATCAATCCAGTCCAGCGATTCCGGGGATTCCAGCGGTTCCAGGTATTCCAGCGCACCCACCTGCTGCTGGTCGGACAGCCACAGCTCATCAGCGCGGGCCGCTAGCTGGATGGGATCTTCGAAGCTCTCCCCCGTGAGCTGCCGGCAGATGTCTCGCGGCAACTGCTGCATGTAGGTAAATTCAAAGAGCGGGCAAGGCTGGTGATCACCCATGAGCGTGAGCATCTCGCTCATGAGGGCCGAGGGCGTCCGGTCGCCGAGCCCGCCCATGCTAAGGACCTGACAGGCGCACTGCATTCGGCTTGGCCCGTAGATCCGGAGAAGCAGCATCTTGAGGCCTGTGTATTTATTCGCCGCCGGCGGATTATCCAGGTAAGGAACGACCCGACTGGCCATCTGCTGGTCCAGGGCGCCTACCACATAGTGATAGCAGGTTTCCTCTGTTGGGATTCGACCTGTCAAAACCGAACCGCCGGCTGCGAGTTCCAAAATGTAGGTAGCTTCAGCGATACTGCATTGAGTCCGGCCTCGTCGGCCTTGCGGGCGGCAGCGGCAGAATGCATTTGCTTTTCAAATTTCCCCTCCAGGATTACCCTCCTGGATGTCGAGGTCACCAATGTGGCAGGAACGCGAAGGAGTCCCGCCAAAAAACTAATCGGACACGAGTTGCATGCGCTAGACGTGTTTATTCTCTCCAATACAGCTCCCTACTCCACACCCAGTCATGGGTGTTGCCCAGCCTTTTATACCAACTCAGGTACCGACCCCGTGGCTAGCGCCTTCCACACCAAGATGCCGCCCTCTAGAGCCGATGGTTCGTTGTGCCCTTGGGTTGCCACCAGGTGTCACCACAATATATATATATATACATATATATATATATATATGTGTGCTGTTTGACCCCCAGGTCCGTTCCGACCAGCAATCATCTTGTAATCTAGCACTACCAACACACAAGGGACAATTTACAATCTACAGAAGCCAATTAACCTATAAACCTGTACATCTTTGGAGTGTGGGAGGTAACTGGAAAATCCGGTGGAAACCCACATGGTCACAGGGAGAATGTACGAACTCTGTACAGACAGCACCCGTAGTCAGGATCAAATCTAGGCGCTGTAAGGCAGCAACTCTACTGCTGGGCCACTGCGCCGCCCTGTACTTGTGGGCAGATGGGCACTGCAGGCAGAGACCTAGATACGTCTGGATTCTATCCATTAACCTTGTAAAATGGTCCTTCCATGCTGATCCATCAGTTTCAGGCTGATTTCCTTTCTCACATCAGGCGTTGTTCTGGACAATTGTAATTTATGAATGATTTGGATTTAAGAAGATCTCACTTAAGTCAGTCTGAGATCCTGTCAAAATCACCATCTGCCATTATTAATCAGTCACAATGGCAGATCACAAAATTAATTAAAATTTACAGTTTTCATTTTTTTCACGTTAATAATTTTATCAGAACACAAAGATAAAGAGTTATATAATCCTGTAACAACAAAAAATTGTTGAGCGTGATTTTGTGAATCTGCATCCTTCAGAAGGAGCCTATTTTGACACTTGATTCAACTCATAAATAAGCAAATTGTATTATAACCTGCCCTCCCAACTGTACACCGAAAGACTAAAGCTCCAACGCTGCTTACTTTAGTTCACAGATACAGCATGCAAACAGGCTCTTCGGCCCACCGAGCACACATCGACCAACAATCACCCCGTACACTAGTCCTCTCCTGCACACTAGGAACTAATTACAGAAGCCAATTAACCTACAAACCCGCACACCTTTTGAATATTGGTGGAAACTGGAGTACCTGGTGAAAATCCATATGGTCACGGGGAGAACGTGCAAACCCCGTACAGACAGCATCCTCAATCAGTATCCAACCCGCATCTCTGGCACTGTAAAGCAGCAACTCTACCGCTCCGCCACTGTGCTGCCCACTGGGAATCTAGTTTTGTAAAATATTACTTTCAGTTAATTTTATTGAAAAGAAAGGTCCCTGAATCATTCCATTTTATCCTGCAGTTACGTAATTATATCAGAGAGTAAAAAATCCTTTGGAACAGAAAATAACTATTTTGAAAGAGGCTTTTGCGCCTATTCTCAACTTATTTTCTTCATTGTACCTTTTGCACTTTTATCTTCACTTTCTCTGTAACTGTAATACTGTACTGCGGTAACACTATATCCTGTACTCTGGTATTGTTCTACCTGCGCTAATGTTGTATTGGTGTGATGGCTTCATGTCATAGTGCCACTGAGTCATATAACATATAATAAGGAGACCAAGTGTCACGACCTGGAACGTCACCCATTCCTTCTCTCCAGAGATGCTGCCTGTCCCGCTGAGTTACTCCAGCATTTTGTGTCTATCTTTGGTGTAAACCAGCATGTGCAGTTCCTACCTACATGGGAGAAAGAAAGCTTGGGTAATGAGAGAAGTTGAGACTCTGGTTAGGAAAAAGGAGGCATGGAAGAGGTATAGCCAGCTGGGAACCTGTACACTTGGAACAGTTTTGGGAACTAAATAGTATACTTATGAAGGAAATCAGGAGGGCAAAAAGGGGGTAGGAGATAGCTCTGGCAGATTATATTAAGGAAAATCCTAAGAGATTTTATGTATATAAAAGAAAAGAGGGGACTTAGAGAGAGAACAGGACCTCTCAAAAACCAAAGTAATCAATTTTGTATGGAGCCACAAGTGGTGGGCAAGTTCTTCACTGAGTATTTCTCCTGCTTTTACTGTAGAGAAAGACATGAAGACTGGGAAACTTGGGTCAGTTAATGGAGATGTTTGTGGATAGTCCAAATTACAGGCGAGGAGCTCCAACACAGACATCCTAAGGTGTATGAAGTTAGATAAATCTTCCAGCCCTGATCAGATATATTCAAGGATACCGTGGGAGGCTCAGGAAGAAATTACTGGGGCATTGGCTGAGATATATGAATCATCATTAGACATGGGTGAGGTGCCTGAAGACTGGAGGATGACCAATGTTATGCCTTTATTTAAGGAGGACTGCAAGGAAAAGCCTGGGAACTATAGGCCAGTCAGTCTATCATCTGTGGTAGGCACATTACTGGTGAAAATTCTGAGGGATAAGATATATATGCATTCGGATAGACTCAGCATTGTTTTGCATGTTGGAGATTGTATCTTACAAACTGATTGAGTTTTTTGAGATGTAACCAAAAAGCTTTCATTATTATATAATAAATGGCAAATAAACAAAGTGCAGCCTAAGCACAGTTTTGATGCTGAAGAACCAATAATGCTTTGAGAAAATTGCAGTTGAATACTCACAGTCATAGAGTAATATTGCATGGAAAGAGACACTTCAGCCCAACTCATCCGTGCCGACCGATGCCCCATCTAAGTTAGACCCATTTGTCCACATTTGGCCCATATCCCATCCACGTATCTATCTAAGAGTCTCTGAAATATTGTCATTGCACCTCCTCTGGAAGCTCATTCCAAACACCCACCCTCCTCTGAGTAAGATGGCGCCCAACCCAGGTGACTATTTGTGTGCCAGCCAGAGAAGCAGATCGACAAACTCATATTGCAATCACTCCACACTCTTAAATCTCTATTCCTACAGCAACATTTCTTACTTTAACTATCGAAGGTATCACAAAATGCTGTAGTAACTCAGCAGGTCAGGCAGCATATCTGGAGAGAAGGAATGGGTGACGTTTCGGGTCGAGACATCACCCATTCCTTCTCTCCAGAGATGCTGCCTGACCTGCTGAGTTACTCCAGCATTTTGTGATTGAAGCTCTTACTTTAATTATGATCTTCTCTATCTATACACTGTAAATGGCTTGATTGTAATCGTGTATTGTCTTTCTGCTGACTGGATAGCAGGCAACAAAAGCTTTTCACTCTACCTTGGTACACATGACAATAACGTAAACTAACTCTAACTAACTAAAAGAGTTGCCCATCAGGTTCCTATTAAATCTTTCCCCTCTCACATTAAACTTATGTCCTCAAGTTCCTTATTCCCCCCACCTGCATTCACCCTCACAAAATGTATTTTGGGCATGAAGCAGAATATAGAAACAGGTCAAATACAATTTAACACTACATCACCAGGTTTATGTTTTGTGTGCAGATCTGAGGAATGTCTGTGCATTGTAAAACATTTGTAAAGTTAAACCAAATAAAGAATCAAGGCAATCTTCAGTCTTCAATCTTCAATCAGTCTGAAGAAGGGTCTCGACCCGAATCGTCACCCATTCCTTCTCTCCCGAGATGCTGCCTGACCTGCTGAGTTACTCCAGCATTTTGTGAATAAGCCAATCTTCACTTGTTTTGTGATTCTGGTCTTGCTGAAAATGATATGCCAAAAAGAAGACCTCACGTTCTCAGAAAATCTGTAATTTAAAAATAAAATAGGTTTTATTTCTGTTAATTGTTAGTAATTACAAAAAAAATGGTGCTGGTGCATTACCTCATTTCAACCTAAGAGGTCATTACAATTTAGGGCAGCACGGTGGTGCAGCGGTAGAGTTGCTGCCTTACAAAGCCAGAGACCCGAGTTCGATCCTGACAATGGGTGCTGTCTGTATGGAATTTGTACATTCTCCCCGCGACCGACGTGGGTTTTCCCCGGGTGCTCCGGTTTCCTCCCACACTCCAAAGCAGTACAGATTTGTAAGTTAATTAACTTGGTAAAATTGTGCCTTGTGTGTGTAAGATAGTGTTAGTGTGCGGCGATCGCTGGTCGGCACAGACTCGGTTTTACCAAAGGGCCTGTTTCCATAGATATAATGATCAGGAAAACTATGTTTTTCAATAATCTTTAAATCGATGTTCCTTCAAAAAAAATAATACTATTTCAGCGCACCAAAGTATACCAGTCACAAATATTTTCTGTTTTAGGTATTGAGGAGAGACTGTTGGATTCCTGATAATACTGTTTTAAAATCTAATTACTATCCTTTGGTGGTTAAATATTTTTCTTGATTCCTCCACATAGGGGATATATAATCTCCTGTCAATTTCAATTATACTCTAGTCAGAGGGGAAGATGTACAAAACAAGATATTGGATCGGTAATTTCTATAAGTCCCACTGAAGCCATGCATTGCACCTGACAAAAACATTTATTTACATATCAATGGGGAGAAACAGTCATATTAATAAATCATAGCATAAGAAAAACAAAGTGCAGAAATTTAATGATGAGTAATTTTCTGGTCCATATTAGTAGGAAGAGTGAAAATATTCCTAAGCCTCTCAGCCGTGATTTATTTTTCAGCTAAATTGAATGTTATTGAATTTTTGCATCACTTTATAGGTAGCACTGCACTGTTTAAGGACAAACTATTGATGCAAGTCCTGAGGCAAAATGTGCAGTGACTAGGGACAGAAATCATACTCCAACCAGAAGCAAAGCCAATTGATTATAACATGAAAACTGTCTGCCTTTAACAGGAGGGGAGAAGTTTATTTTTCCTTTGTTCCCAAAGGTGATGTGTCTTTGGTCCATTGTACTGGTATGTACAAGGTTGTGATTTAAACTTTAAACAGCAATGTATGTTTTAATGGGCAGTTCTATTACCTAGCCAACGGTTATTTGGTTTTAGATAGTGCAGACATGCAGAACTGATAGTCCTCAGGGAAAAGACGCTTGCAATGAATTCTCTGATATCACCACTTTCAAACTTGAACTAACAAATAAATGGCTTGTTCAGATAGCCTCCGATGTCCAGGGATGCAATCATCAGGTGAAGGATAATGATATCTTTCCTAGCCCCTTGATGATAGGAAGAGACTTTAGACTTTAGAGATATAGAGTGGAAACAGGCCCTTTGTGATCCTACACACTATCCTACACACTAGGGAAATTTACAATTTTGCAGAAGCCAATTAACATACAAACTTGTACGTCTTTGGAATGTGGGAGGAACCCGGAGCACCCAAAGAAAACCCCACATGGTCACAGGGAGAACGTAGAACCTCCATACAGACAACACCCGTAGTTAGGATCAAACCCAGAATTCTGGTGCGAGGCTGTTGTGCAGAGAATTCTCTTGTTCCACTTCAGGCAAGGAGCCAAATCTGGTGTTAGAAGACTATTGCAAGACAAAGTTCCTGGTGGAGCATAAAGGGTCTGAGTGATACTCTGAGTCTGGTGAGGAAATATTTTGACTGTCTTTTGTCTGTTTGCATCTCTGCTGAACTTTAATTTTTTTCACTCATCCCTTTTTCACGACAAGTTCCCCATTACCACCCATAACACAATCTACATTCAAACCGTAACACAACTGACCTTCAGTCAGTAAAGGTCGGGAGAGCAGCAGCAGGAGCAAGGACGACTGTTGGCTGAAAGAAATTACGTGTGAATTACAGGTAAAAGCCCGTTTAAAAAAGAGCGCCAAAGGGACGCTAGCAGTCAGTCAGTAAAGGTCGGGAGAGCAGCAGCAGCAGCAAGGATGACTGTTGGCTGGAAGAAAGTAATAGATACAGATACAGAGATACAGAGCCTTTATTTGTCATTCGGTACCGAGGTATCGAACAAAATTACGTTACCAGCAGTCACACAAAAAAAGAAACACAAGACACATAACCCCAACACAAACACCCATCACAGTGACTCCAAACACCCCCTTACTGTGATGGAGGCAACAAAACTTCCGCTCTCTTCCCCACGCCCAAGTCCCCGCGGCCGAGCCACACCGGGCGCTGAAACATCCCACGGCCGAGCCAGGCGATGGAAGACCCTGCGGTCGTACCGTGCGCAGCTAAGTCCCGCGGCCGAGCCGTGCCGGGCGATGGAAGGCCCCGCAGCCGAGCCGCACCAGCGATGAAGTGTGAATTACAGCAATTAAATTAGCTTGGTAAATTGGCCAATTAGTCAATTTAGTGACTGATATAAACAAGGCTTGCACAAGGAGTGGGGCCCTGTCTGGGTGCGGCCCTGTGAGAAAAGTGCAAGTCTTTGGCTGCGAAAAAAGTGCGAGTCTTCGGCTGCGAGTCTTCGGCTGCGAGTCTTCGGCTGCGAGTCTTCGGCTGCGAGTCTTCGGCTGCGAGTCTTCGGCTGCGAGTCTTCTGCGAGGAGGCTGTGGTGAGGAGGATACGATTGTTTTTAAGCCTGATTTGTTTTTGACACTAAAGTAATGGCGGACAAGTTGATGCAGTGTGTTTCCTGCAGGATGTGGGAAGGTAGGGACTCAGCTGGAGTTTCTTGGAGCTATACCTGCAAGAACTGTGTCCAGGTGCAGCTCCTGAATGGACGTGTGGTGGAGTTGGAAAAGTAGCTGGATGACCTCAGGGCCATCCGGGAATGCGAGAGTTTCCTGGACAGGACCTACTGTGAAGCTGTCACGCCAAGGGTCCAGGTCGAGCGAAGGTGGGAGACCGTTTCAAAGGGGAGTAAACATGGACTACAGGAGACCACGGTGGCTATGCCTATTGCAAACTGGTACACCCTCTTGGGAGCTGTCGGGGCAGAAGACGCTTCCAATCCGAGCGGCGGACAGGTCGGTGGCTCTAATCCAGGCAAGGAGACCCGACCGGGGAGACCGAAGTTGGGAATAGCCATAGTAGTGGGTGACTCCATTGTCCGAGGTACGGACAGTAGATTCTGTGGTGGCAGGTGGGACTTGAGGATGGTCTGTTGCCTCCCTGGTGCCAGGGTTCAAGACATCACGGACCGATCCTAGAACATCCTAGCGAGGGAAGGCGATCATCCTGAAGTAGTTGTGCACGTGGGCACGAGCGACGTCGGGAGGAAGAGGAAGGAGGTACTGCAACATGAGTTTAGAGAGTTGGGAAGAAGACTGAGAAGTAGGACGTCGAGGGTGGTTATTTCTGGATTGCTTCCTGTACCTCGTGCTAGTGAGGGCAGGAACAGAGAGATCGGGGATATGAATCTATGGCAGTGGGATTGGTGCAGGGATTTAGATTTCTAGACCACTGGGATCTCTTCTGGGGTAGGGGTGACTTGTACAAAAGGGACGGGTTACACCTTAACAGCAGGGGGACCAACATTCTGGCAGGCAGGTTTACTAGTGTTACACGTGTGGGTTTAAATTCAGTAGTGAGGGGGAGGGGTTGACAAATTGGGAATATGAAGATGGAGTTAAAGGGGAAGTGAATACAGGAGAAATTACAAAGGACTCTAGAATAAATGGGAAGGAAAGTTCTAAAAGGGATAAGAGAGTAAGGTCATGGCCAATGGTGTGAGAGGGGAGGTGAATACCGAAGTTAAAGTGTTGTATTTAAATGCGCGAAGTATGAAAAATAAAGTGGCTAAGCTTGAAGCTCAGTTAGACATTGGCAAGTATGACAATGTGGGAATTACAGAAACATGGCTACAAGAGGACCAGGGCTGGGAACTGAATATTCAGGGGTATACAACCTATCGAAAAGACAGACAGGTGGGCAGAGGGGGTGGGGTTGCTCCGTTGGTAAGGAATGATATTCACTCCCTTGCAAGGGGTGACACAGAATCAGGAGATGTAGAATCAGTACGGATAGAAATGAGAAATTGTAAGGGTAAAAAGTCCCTAATGGGAGTTATCTACAGCCCCCCAAACAGTAGCCTCGGCATAGGGTGCAAGTTGAATCAAGACCTAAAATTGGTATATCGGAAATGTAATGCTACAGTGGTTATGGGAGATTTCAACATGCAGGTAGACTGGGATAATCAGGTTGGTACTCGACCCCAGGAAAGGGAGTTTGTGGAGTGCCTCCGAGATGGATTCTTAGAACAGCTTGTACTGGAGCCTGCCAGGGAGAAGGCAATTCTGGATTTAGTGTTGAGTAATTAACCTGATTTGATAAGGGAACTCAAGGTAAAATAACCATTAGGAGGCAGTGATCATAATATGATGTTTTAATCTACAAAATTGAGAGGGAGAAGGGAACATCAGAAGTGTCAGTATTACAGTATAGCAAAGGGGTTACAGAGGCATGAGGCAGGAGCTGGCCAGAGTTGACTGGAATGAGACCCTAGCAGGGAAGACAGTGGAACAGCAATGGCAGGTATTCCTGGGAATAATGCAGCAGTTGCAGGATCAATTCATCCCAAAGAGGAGGAAAGATTCTAAGGGGAGTAAGAAGCACCCGTGGCTGACAAGGGAAGTCAAGGACAGCATAAAAATAAAAGAGAATAAGTATAACGTAGCAAAGAGGAGTGGGATGCCAGAGGATTGAGACTCTTTTAAAGAGCAACAGAAGATAACTAAAAAGGCAATACGGGGAGAAAAGATGAGGTACGAAGGTAAGCTGGCCAATAATATAAAGGAGGATAGTAAAAGCTTCTTTCGGTATGTGAAGAGGAAAATAATAGTTAAGGCAAATGTGGGACCCTTTAAGACAGAAGCAGGGGAATTTATTACGGGGAACTAGGAAATGGCAGATGAGTTGAACCGGTACTTTCAACTTGTCTTCACTAAGGAAGATACAAACAATCTCCCAGATGTTCTAGTGGCTAGAGATCCTAGGGTGACGGACGAACTGAAGGAAATTCACATTAGACAGGAAATGGTGTCGGGTAGACGGATGGGACTGAAGGCTGATAAATCCCCAGGGCCTGATGGTCTGCATCCCAGGGTACTTAAAGAGGTGGTTCTAGAAATCATGGACGCATTGGTGATCATTTTCCAATGTTCTATAGATTCAGGATCAGTTCCTGTGGATTGGAGGGTAGCTAATGTTATCCCACTTTTTAAGAAAGGAGGGAGAGAGAAAACAGGAAATTATAGACCAGTTAGTCTGACATCAGTGGTGGGGAAGATGCTGGAGTCAATTATAAAAGACAAAATTGCGGAGCATTTGGATAGCAGTAACAGGATCGTTCTGAGTCAGCATGGATTTACGAAGGGGAAATCATGCTTGACTAATCTTCTGGAATTTTTTGAGGATGTAACTAAGAAAATGCGAGAGCCGGTGGATGTAGTGTACCTTGACTTTCAGAAAGCCTTCGACAAGGTCCCACATAGGAGATTAGCGTGCAAAATTAGAGCACATGGTATTGGGGGTAGGGTACTGACATGGATAGAAAATTGGTTGGAAGACAGAAAGCACAGAGTGGGGATAAATGGGTCCCTTTCAGAATGGCAGGCAGTGACTAGTGGGGTACCGCAAGGCTCGGTGCTGGGACCGCAGCTATTTACAATATAGATTAATGACTTGGATGAAAGGATTAAAAGTAACATTAGCAAATTTGCAGATGACACAAAGCTGGGTGGTAGTGTGAACTGTGAGGAGGATGCTATGAGGTTGCAGGGTGACTGGGACAGGTTGTGTGAGTGGGCGAATGCATGGCAGATGCAGTTTAACGTGGATAAGTGTGAGGTTATCCATTTTGGTGGTAAGAATAGGAAGGCAGATTATTATCTGAATGGTGTCAAGTTAGGAAAAGGGAACGTACAACGAGATCTGGGTGTCTTAGTGCATCAGTCACTGAAAGGAAGCATGCAGGTACAGCAGGCAGTGAAGAAAGCCAATAGAATTTTGGCCTTCATAACAAGAGGAGTTGAGTATAGGATCAAAGAGGTCCTTCTACAGTTGTACAGGGCCCTAGTGAGACCGCACCTGGAGTACTGTGTGCAGTTTTGGTCTCTAAATTTGAGGAAGGATATTCTTGCTATTGAGGGCATGCAGCGTAGGTTTACTAGGTTAATTCCCGGAATGGCGGGACTGTCGTATGTTGAAAGACTGGAGCAACTAGGCTTACATACACTGGAATTTAGAAGGATGAGAGGGGATCTTATTGAAACATTTAAGATTAATAAGGGGTTGGAAACGTTAGAGGCAGGAAACAATAGACAATAGGTGCAGGAGGAGGCCATTCAACCCTTCGAGCCAGCACCCTTTATTTGTTCCCAATGTTGGGGGGGGGTCCAGAACCAGGGGCCACAGTTTAAGAATAAGGGGTAGGCCATTTAGAACAGAGATGAGGAAAAACTTTTTCAGTCAGAGAGTTGTAAATCTGTGAAATTCTCTGCCTCAGAAGGCAGTGGAGGTCAGTTCTCTGAATGCTTTCAGGAGAGAGCTAGATAGAGCTCTTAAGGATAGCGGAGTCAGGGGGGTATGGGGAGAAGGCAGGAACGGGGTACTGATTGAGAATGATCAGCCAGAACAAGGGGCCACAGTTTAAGAATAAGGGGTAGGCCATTTAGAACGGAGATGAGGAAGAACTTTTTCAGTCAGAGAGTGGTGAAGGTGTGGAATTCTCTGCCTCAGAAGGCAGTGGAGGCCAGTTCGTTGAATGCTTTCAAGAGAGAGCTGGATAGAGCTCTTAAGGATAGCGGAGTGAGGGGGTATGGGGAGAAGGCAGGAACGGGGTACTGATTGAGAGTGATCAGCCATGATCGCATTGAATGGCGGTGCTGGCTCGAAGGGCTGAATGGCCTACTCCTGCACCTATTGTCTATTGTCTATTGTCTATGATCACATTGCATGGTGGTGCTGGCTCAAAGGGCCGAATGGCATACTCCTGCACCGATTGTCTATTGTCTATTATCTCTACTAGATGTCAGCTGGGTTTGCGGAAATTAAACTCCACTACCAACATTAACAGAGTCGACATGTTACTGACCAAAGCAAAGTTGTCACCTATCATCAAGAGACCTGATCTGCACTAATGTAAGGTTGTTGACACAATACGGTTGCTCCTCAAAGTACGATGGGGTTACATGCCGCTAAACCCATCGTAAACCGAAAATATCATAAGTCGAAAATGCATTTCAATACACCGGGTCACACGACCGGAAGCGAGCTGCGTCTCACTGCCGTGGCCCAGCGTTTGCGCCGTCGTAAAGTTGAAATATTGTAAGTCGAAGCTTCATAAGTTGAGGAGCATCTGTATACTTTTTCCTCTCTGTAGAGACACTGTCCAACTTGCCCTACATTTATGCGAGCACCATCTGTTTCTGTTCACTTGTGGAGTCATTTTTCCAGTTTTCAAGATTGGCTGATATTTCCAATCACTTCAGTGCTTTAACTGTCCTCCCTCACATTGCATTCAATCAATGGATTGCAGCAGTAAAAGCTCCCTTGCTTAATTTACTCTGTCTTTCAGTCTCATCCCTCTCAATTTAACATATTGCACAGTATAGACTTCAGTCATTAATGTTTACACAATGTCACTCTCACAGACACTTAGCTCAATCCTTCTCAATATAACACAAAGGCCCCACTTGCTAAAGCTCACTTGCTGTCAGTGTCTACAATACATTTTGATTTTTTAAATCTCAGTAGACATTGTTGTCAAGGTCTAGGTTGTTACTTTGTACCATGAGATGACATGCGTACCTGCCAACCAACCAACCTTCACCACCAGCCTTTCAGATGACAATATAACACCTTAGCAATTATAATTATGGAGCACAATGTTTACAATAGTAGTGATGCCCACAATAAACCAATAACGTTCGCTAAAGAGTAATAATGTATTACTAATGACATTAACTTATAAATTGGTGATTTAAATAAATGTAGCTCATTGGAATAATGCAGAGCAAAACTTGGTCATTTTTGGAAAAACAGCACTCAGCTTTTCACCTTGAATGTACTGAGCTACTTTTCAGCAAACACAAAACTTTTTCTCATTCTTCCTCCACCCCTGTATAATCAATCGGGAACAATGAATATTAGGGGTATCAGGGGTTATGGGATGGAGGCAGGAAAATGTGAGGGAAAGATAGATAAATCAGTTATGATTGAATGGCAGATATGACTTGATGGGCCGAATGGCCATATTCTGCTCCTAGAACTTATGGATATAAAATATATGCTTAAATTAGCTAGCTACATTCATTCGGGCGACTGGAGAAAATAATCTTCAATGACCTACGTAAAAACAACAGCACATCAAGAGTATTTTGATGGCTGTAAAGTACTTTGGGACAGTCCAAAATAAGAAGCCAGTGTCACGATTAAAATGCAAACCTTTAACAAAATAAACTTCAGAAAGTTTGATTTCCTGTTCATGGGTTAGTGCAATAATTATACCATGCCCTCCTATGGATGCTTCTGCATCCTTGAGGAAGAAGTGGCGCTACCTTTTGAAAGCGCTCATCTGTTCTCATCCATTTCATGTTTACATCTCTTTTATTTTTCCATTTGCAATTAATGGAAAAAACAATAAGGCATGTGTCTACTATTTACTGTACATTCATAGGTAATCTTCCCCCCCCCCCCCCCCCCTCGCCCTGACATCTCTCTAACTTGCACTCTCCGCAGTCACACAGATTGGATTCAAAATTCAGCAAGTGCAGCAGAGCAAATGAACACACATCAATGTCATTTCTTCGTGGCACAGCAGGCAGTGATATATGCCACGCTAATACTCTCCCATTTATTCACAAAATGCTGGAGTAACTCAGCAGGTCAGGCAGCATCTCGGGAGAGAAGGAATGGGTGACGTTTCGGGTCGAGACCCTTCTTCTAATACTCTCCCATATTGTTAAAGCAACAGATGCATTCAAAGCCTTTTCATCTGAACTCCAATAGTTTTTCTTTCCTAAATAAATCCCAATATACTCAGTTTGGAAAGATTTGATTTCAAATTTGGCCCACAGTTCATCTCCATCATTTGTGAACAATAATTATTTTTTTCTTTTGTTGTAATTTCACCAATCATAGTGGACACTAGACCGAGTGGACCCATTGGGTCCAAACCTCTCCTGCATTGGTGCAGCACTCTCTCCTCCCCAACTCCCCCCTCCCAACTCCCCCCTCCCAACTCTCCCTCCCAACTCCTCCCTCCCAACTCCTCCCTCCCAACTCCTCCCTCCCAACTCCTCCCTCCCAACTCCCCCATCCCAACTCCCCCATCCCAACGCCCCCCTTCCCCTCCCATCCACTCACTCACTCCATCCCCCCAATCCCCCTCATCCCCCTCCTCCTCCCCTCCCCCCTCCCCCTCCCCCCTCCCCCCTCCCCCTCCCCCCTCAGCCACTCAGCCACTCACCCACTCCATCCCCCCTGAACCACCCAAACCTCTCCTGCATTGGTCTAGGACCCTTCCCTCCCCCACTCCCCTCTCCCCCCTTTCCCTCCCCCAGTCACCCACTCCATCCCCCCTCAACCCCCCACCTCCCCTCCCCCCTCACCCACTCAACCACTCCATCCTCTCTCAACCCCCTTTATCCTCCCCTCCTCCCCCCCGCCCGCCATTTGCACCATCGTAAAATCGAAATATCGTAAATCGAAGCATCATAAGTTGGGGAGCATCTATATTAGATCACATGGCCGGAAGCGACCGGCGGCTCACTACGGGTCACTGCTGTTTGCACCATGGCAAAGTGGAAATATTGTAAGTCGAAGCATCGTAAATCAGAGACCATCTGTATTAGATTAACGGCCCCCAAATGCGCACGCGCGGACCTTCCCCCATTGTGACGTTGAAAACGAAGCTCAGCGGCAATGGCCGTCTTGTTTGACCCTCTGCCACTGCGCTGCACCACTGGAGGAAGGTCAGGCGCCGGGCACGTCTCTTTTAGTTTTATACTGTCCTTGACTTCCCTTGTCAGCCACGGTTGCCTCTTACACCCCTGAGAATCTTTCCTCCTCTTTGAAATTAAATTATCCTGCATCTTCTGGATTATTCCCAGGAATTCCTGCCATTGCTGTTCCACCGTCATACCTGCTAGGGTCCCATTCCAGTCCACTTTGGCCAGCTCCTCCCACATGCCTCCTTTGTTCATCTGCAATACTGACACTTCTGATTTTATCTTCTCCCTCTCAAATTGCAGATTAAAATTTATCATATGAATCACTGAGAAATACAAACTACAGGCAGCGGTCATTTTGATTTGCTTCATGAAAAGTGATTGTTCCTTTACTTATGTTTAATCTACATGGAGTTTTGGAAGTGTACTCTGAGGAATATCAAAAACGAATGCTAGAAAATTAAAACAGAATTTGATGGTGAATTAGAACAAGCGAGTCTATGATTAGTATTTATTTAAGGAAATAGCTCAAGTTATGAAAATGGTTAATTTAATCTTCCTTTTCCACCTTTAAAAATAAATCATATTGAAATCTATGTGGTTAACAATAACAGTATTTGATTGTTATCAGATATAGAGAAAAAAAAATTATTGGTGCAGAAACTGATCCTTAATCCCTTTACATGAATGTATTGTAACAGGTGTGATTTGTATTCCTCTTACATATTCTGGTTCAATGGCATCAAGTTGATCTTGAAATCTTAAAGTCTTGAAATGGGGAGAAGGTTAATTTCAATACAAGGCTAGTAATAGATTGAAAGTGTATGCTTATGGGTAAACCAACAACTGACAAATGAGAGTATTTTAAAATAGGGTTATTAAGAGATCAGATCAGCATGATTCAGTATGTGAGTTAAAGATGCTAAATTAGGGAGGCTTGGAAGACAAATAATATTGAACATTTGATAAAAGAATAATAGAAACATACAGAAAGTATTGGCAAATGGAATCAACAGAGACACCTGAGGAATACAGAGTGTGTAGGAAAGAACACAAAACAACATTGATGACAAAATGAGGATTTATGTATTTTTAGAAAGGCATTGGTTGATTGGTTGATACTTCATGGCCCTCATCATTTTTCTCTTACACACTCTATATTCCTCAAGCCAGAGTCAATGACCTTTGACAGCGGCGGGAAATTATTGCCCTAAGGGAGAAAATCCTAAGGGAAAGGATTATGTACATTTGGAAAGGCAGGAGGAAACAGTTAGGCATTGTATGGGGGACTAATGTTTTGAGGAGATAACTGATGAAGGCAGGGCGGTAGAGGTTGTCAATGTGGGCTTTAGTAAGGTATTTGGCAAGGTCCTGTATAGTAGGTCGGATCAGAAGTTAATAGATCACAGAATCATTTATCTTTTTAATGCTAGCAGCAAGATGAGACCTGGCCAGGGTGGTGGGGATCTTTGATGATATTAGCTGCCTTCTTAAGGTAGCACTTCCAGTAGATCCCTTCAATGGCAGGAAGATAAAAACCTGTGATGGGCCAGGCAGTGTTCCCCAAATTCTCCATTCTTTTTTTTAATCAAAAAATGTATTCAATTATTTAAAAGTAATATTTACAATGTAATAAAACAAAACAGAACCCACCACCAGACAATACAATACGAACAAATATACTAAATTAAACTATCATACAATTATATTACAATCCCAATCCAGGATGCATCCAACCCCCCGCGCTGCCCAAAGGTCCCGGAAATTCCCCAGGGTACCCGTGGACAGTGCACAGTCCCTCTCCAACACCACCGGGCGTGAACGTAACCCCGGAAAAGAGCCCTCTTCCGCCTGGTGCTGTGATTCGCAGATGGCCGGCTTGGCCAGGCCCAGGAGCAACCCAACCAGGACATCTTCAGCCCTACCCTCTCCCCTACGCACAGGGTGTCCAACGATGAGGATGGTGGGTGCGAAGTGCAGCCAGAAGGCAAGGAGCAGCCCCTTTAGATTTTGGAACAGGGGCTGCAACCTCACACACTCCATGTACAGGTGGTACACAGACTCTTCCAGCCCGCAAAAGTGGCAGGCGGCTGGCGAGTCTGTGAACCGTGAGAGAAACAGGTTGCAGGGGACTCCTCGG
Source organism: Rhinoraja longicauda (assembly GCF_053455715.1). Lineage (NCBI taxonomy): Eukaryota > Metazoa > Chordata > Chondrichthyes > Rajiformes > Arhynchobatidae > Rhinoraja > Rhinoraja longicauda. The sequence continues at coordinate 17,506,133 of NC_135960.1, read as the reverse complement.
TGTAATACCCTGCATCCCAGGTCGCTGATGGAAAGGGGCAGAATCCCTGCATAGAGGGACCCCCACCGAGGGGCCCCCTCGCAACCGGAAGGAAACACCGACCATCACTTAGTGTCCGGACGGTGGACCAGGGTGAGGATGTGCAGGGTGTGGAGGAGGAGCCCGTAGAGGACACACCTCCCTGCATCTCGGAGGGAAATAAAGGGTGTTGAGGAAATGCGGCTCAAGTGTGGGACCGGCGGTCGGGAAGGATTACGCCGCATGGGTCCGACGAGTACTTCCGGCTGAGCGGGGGTTTGCTTAGCCGCAAATACTCCACACATTTGAGCCCCCCCGACACCCGATGGGGCGGGACAAGGGCCGGCTGCTCTCACGCCTGGGCCGTCACCTCCGCCAGCGGAGGGGAGGCCTGGTCGACAGCAACCAGGTTCCAGACTCTCAGCAAGTCCTGGTAGAAGCCGGACATCTCCAGCAGGACGGCACAGCTGACGCCCACCATCGGGATCCGCGTACCTCCTTGAAGGCAGCCATTGGAAAAAGTGCATCGCCGGCACGTGCCACCTGGGAGGAGGTTCCGAGTGCAGGTATCTCTGCAGGGTCCTGAGGCGGAGAGCCGCCAACTGGGTGCGAATGCACACCAGCGACTGACCGCCCTCCTCAATCAGGAGACTGCTGCAGAGACCCAGTGCTTTCCGTTGCCCCAGAAGAAGTCCATCAACTTCTTCTGGATGATCTCAGAAAAGGTGGCTGATGGGACCAATGTGGTCAATCTGTACCAGAGCAGGGAGGCCACGAGTTGGTTAATAACCAACACCCTGTCCCGGTAGGAAAAAAATCTCCATTCTTGGCCTTTCCAAGGTTTCAAGGTCAGTTTATTGTCACATGTACCAACTAAGGTACAGTGAAATTCGAATTGCCGTACAGCCATACTAAACAAAAAGCAACAAGATACACAACTACATAAAAGTTAACGTAAACATCCACCGCAGAGGATTCACAATGTTCCTCACTGTGATGGAAGGCAATAAGGTCCAATCTCCTTCCTCTTTATTCTCCCAAGATCAGGGCAGTCGAACCATCTGCAGTTGGGGCGATCAAAGCTCCCACCGCCGACGGTCGAAGCCCCCGCGTCAGGGCGATCAAAACTCCCGTGTCGGGGCGATCGAAACTCCTGTGGCTTGCAATCCCCGATGCCGGTCTCTCACCAAAGACCGTGGGCTCCGCGATGTTAAGTCCTGCAGGCTCCCACGGTTGGAGCCCCAAAGTCGACCCGCGACAGGGATCGCAAATTCTGTGATGGTAAATCTACAGACTCCCGCGATGGAGCTCCCGGTTGATCTCCAGCAAAGGCTGCCAACTCCACGATGTTAGGCCACAGTGCGGACGGAGATACGATACGGAAAAAATCGCATCTAAACCCCACCCACCCCCACATAAAATAAGCTAAAGAACACTAAAAACATACGTTTAACACATACAAAACAGACACAAAGAAGGAAAGGACAGACAGACTGTTGGCGAGGCAGCCATTGCTGGCACCCCCTGGTGGATGCAATCAGGCCATGATGCAATCTGTTTATATTTACTCTGTTCAATAGAGTATTTGGTGACGTAAAAAATCTTGTAATGGCAATTTCTATAAATCTCTTCAAACCACTGAGGAACTAGAGGCATTGATGAGCTTTCATTGTGATTGCATCAAGGTGCTGTGCTCAAAACAGATCTTCAGAGATGTTAACTTCCAAGAACTTGAAACCATTGACTCTCTCGACCGCTGTCCCCGATGAAGACGGGTTTATGGACCATCCGCATTTCCTTGGTTTTGTTAACATTGAGAGCAAGATTGCTGTTCTGGCACCATTCAATCAGATTATCAATCTCCTTCCTGTACTCTGACTCATTGTCATAAGGTCATAAGTGATAGGAGTAGAATTAGGCCATTCGGACCATCAAGTCTACACCGCCATTCAATCGTGGCTGATCTATCTCTCCCTCCTAAACCCATTCTTCTGCCTTTTCCCCATAACCTCTAACATGCGTACTAATCAAGAATCTATCTATCTCTGCCTTAAAAATATCCAGTGACGGCCTCCACAGCCTTCTGTGGCAAATAATTCCACAGATTCACCAACCTCTGACTCAAGAGATTTTTACTCATCTCCTTCCTAAAAGAATGTCCTTTAATTCTGAGGCTACGTCCTCCAGTCCTAGACTCTGTCACTTTATTTGTCTAACAATGGTGATATTGTCAGCAAATGTAAAGATGGTGTGGGATCTGTGTCTAGCTACACCGTCATGAGTATGGAGAGTGCAGAGCAGGAGGGTGAGCACACAGTCTGAGGTGCCTCTATGCTGATGGTCAACGAGAATGAAGCATTGTTGTCAATTTGTACTGATTGGGCATTAAAATATACAGTAAATGGTAGGGTGCTGAGGAATATTATAGACCAACAGGTGTACAATTCCATTGTTCCTTGAAAGTAGCAATAGAGGTAGATAGCGTGGTGAAGAAAGCACTTGGCATGTTTGCTTTAATGGGTCAAAACAGAGAATATAAACATTATGATCTTATTGCAACTTTACAAAATACCAATTTGAATGCCATAAAGTCACGGAGTCATACATCGATGAAACAGGCTCATCGGCCCAACTTGCCCACATCGACCAACATGTCCCACCTGCCTGCGTTTGCACTTAGAGTATTGTGAGCATTTCTGCTTGTTCCACTTACGTGTACATAGAGGATGTGGTTGCGGTGAGAATGCAGAGAAGATTCACAAGGCTATTGCTTGGATTGGAAGACTTCAATTGCAGGGTGAGACTGGATAAGCTGGTGGTAAATATCTTGGGACAAAGGAGGCCGATAGGTGCCCTGATAGTGATTTATAAAATCACAGGAGGCAACGATAGAGTAGATAGACAGAATCTCTTTTTTTAATAAAAAGTGGTATGAATATCAAAAGGGCATTGGTTTCCAATGAGTGGCAGGAATTTTAAAGGGGATTTAAATGGAGAATAGAAACAAAGAACTGTAGATGCTGGTTAATACACAAAGGGACACAAAGTGCTGGCACTTTGTATCCTTTTGACAGAGAATGTGGATATCTGGAAGAGGAGATGATAGAGTCTGATACATAGAACATAGAAGAGTCGAGCAGGCCCTTCCGCTCATACTATCTATGCCGGACATGACCAACTCTTATCTGTCTGCACGATGCTTATCCCCCCATTCCCTGCATATCCAGATACAATCACTACAGTTACAAAACATTCAAACTTGCATTTAATTAGGTAACAAATGGAAAGATATGAGCAAAGATATAAGGGGTTGGACATGTTAGAGGCAGGAAACATGTTCCCAATGTTGGGGGAGTCCAGAACCAGGGGCCACAGTTTAAGAATAAGGGGTAGACCATTTAGAACAGAGATGAGGAAAAACTTTTTTAGTCAGAGAGTTGTGAATCTGTGGAATTCTCTGCCTCAGAGGGCAGTGGAGGCCAATTCTCTGAATACATTCAAGAGAGAGCTAGATAGAGCTCTTAAGGATAGTGGAGTCAGGGGGTATGGGGAGAAAACAGGAACGGGGTACTGATTGAGAATGATCAGCCATGATCACATTGAATGGCGGTGTTGGCTCGAAGGGCCGAATGGCCTACTCCTGCACCTATTGTCTATTGTCTATTGTGACATTGGCAAATTGGATCAGTGTAGATGGTAGGCATGGATGTGGTAGACTGAAAGGACTTTTTCTGTGCACAATCATAACTCTGCAATGTCAGTGAAGTTTGGTACCTTAGAACGAATAGTAAGAAAATCTATTATTCTATAGCTGTGCAAGGACACAATGGATCAAGTTTGTTTAATCAATTTTGATTTGCACTATGTTCTTGTGTAATGTTGGATTTTCTAATCTATTTGATTTCCAGTGAATTAAAGCAAAAAATGATTTTGCATCAATATTTTAGAGGTTATTCTGTGAAGAATATTCGGCTTGATTAGTTGACCGATGGATTCATAATCCAAAGAGATTTGTCTGTCAAAGATTCTGTGGAACCCACAAAGGTGGTCTCTGCTCACAATTGAATTAATTGTATTCACCAGTAGTATCCTTCATAACACAGGGCTGCTTCTGCACAGTATAAAATCTGTTTGATGCCAGGAAGTGATAATTACTCTGTGCAGTCAAAGGTACTGTACGAATGTGAAAATTGGACCATGAGCTAAAGACAGAAGGCGACTGAAGGTGTTTGACTTATGATACCATGGATGTATGCTGAAAATTAGTTGGACAAGAAGCATAACTAATGAGGCGTTCTTTCAACTCAGATGAGAAAAGAGAGAAGTGATGAGGCTGATTATATTGAGAAAGATGACCCACTGAGGGAAAATTTCTTCTGTAGGTGGCAAAATGATAAACCTCTTCTTGATAAATGACAGTATGATTTTATTGCACCGGGGAAATCACTGCCTCCATATTTATCCCAGCTGTCGTGCTGAAAACGTGCATAAAATCACTTTCTACCATATTTACCCTGTGGACTGTCATCTTATCTTAACCCGTGAATGAGATGATTAGCAATTGTATTGTGAAAACATTTTTTAAAAATTGATTTCCTTCTCAATCGGAATAGATTGCCATTCTAACCCTCAGACATAGAATGTACAAGAGACGGGGCATTACAGTTAATATCCAAAACACATGTCCTCCACCAACTGGACTCCTGAAGCGCAATAACAAATAACATAATAAAGGTCCATGATAAGGCCTTGGAAAATGCGGTTCATATCCCATATCTCGTGCGCCATCTCTCAGCAAAGTTTGCAACCTCAGACCCACTGCAAAGCTCACAGTCCACTCAGCAGCAGTGAATTGTGTCCTCTTGTACACAATGTGTGTGGAGTATTGGTGATAGCTACCTTAAATCACCAATGACATCCCTGCAAGAAAACTTCCAAGTGCACCAGGTGGATCAGCGGACCAATATCAGCATTCTCTCCCCAAGCCAACATAAGGTCAGAAGTGATTGGAGCAAAGTTAGGCCATTCGGCCCATCGAGTCTATTCCACTATTTAAATCATGGCAGATCTATCTCTCCTAACCCCATTCTCCTGCCTTCTCTCCATAACCCCCTGACTATTCAAGACTCCATCTAGCTCTGCCTTAAAAATATCCATTGACTTGGCCTCCACAGCCTTCTGTGGCAGAATTCCACAGATTCACCACTCTCTGACTAAAAAAAATCCTCCTCATCTCCTTCCTAAGGAAATGTCCTTTAATTCTGAGGTTATGATCTCTCTCACTAGTGGAAACATCCTATCCACATACACTTCATCCAATCCCAGATATGAGGCTGCAATTGTGTGAAGTCACCTTGGATAAGTGGGCCACAACCCAACATCAGACCCTCAAGAAAACAGGCTTGGATAATAACAAGAGATTACCAAGAGGATAAAGGAGATACCTCAAAGCTGCTGTGGAAGAATCCACAAAAAAATATAACTCCTTATGAGAATCATAGAGTCATTGAATCAAACAGCATGGAAACAGGCCTTTGGGCCCAACTTGCCTACACCGACCAACATTGACTTTTTCAACTACTTGTTGTCCAAAAATTGGAATGCAATTAAGTTACTTTGGCCTCCAAAGTCTACCCAAGAACCAAAGGAAATGCATACCTAGAGCATTTGTTAAAATCTTGACACTAACAATAAGCCATCCACAATTTGAGAGTTTTCACTGATTTGTCGTGTTGCTGATTGTGTTTCAGCTTTGCAATCCTACCATTGAGCTCATTTTATACTCACAATAAGTGTACTTGTTACACTGTTGTAGAAGTTAATGAATTTTCTACATGTTTCCAACAAACTTAGTTTTCATTTTCATTTTATTGTAAAACTGCAACACAAAGAAGATATTTGACGCATGCCTACATTGGCTGTTTGAAATAACCATCCATTTAGTCACTCACTCCTGGTCTTTCCTCATAGTTTGGAAAATTTCTCCTTTCTATTTGTATAATTTTTTAATAACACGTTTGAATCTGCTTCCACCACTTCTTTTAGGCAGTGCATTCCCGTTCATAATACTCGCCGGGCAAAATAAATTTTCATGCTCCTTGTTCTAGTTTTTGGCCAATTATCTTAAATACAAGCCCTTTGGTTACCATTCATCCCGAGAAAACAATTTCTCCTGATATTCTACGTCCCCAGTCAAAACACTCCTAATTTTGAGCATATCCATAAAATCCAACCCTTGATCTTTTCTGTTCCTTCAAGAACAATATCATCTTCTCCAAGCTCTCCACATGACTGGAGGGGCAGATCTGGGAATAGGGAATGGATAGGCAATTTTTCAGGTTGCCCAAATCGTCGTCTATCCAAAGCCTCCACAGATGCTGCCTGACCCATTGAGTTCCTCCAAGCCTTTCTGATTTGCTTGGGTTCCAAAGCACCTGTAGTTCCTTTTGTTTCGCTATTCTAGTTAAGCGCTGCTATGCTCCTTTCTTGATGTTTCTCTTCAATTGTATTGTACAGCCCTGACCCGTATGTTGCAGTCTCAGGTATTTCATAGGGAATTAATCTAGAATAATTACGTATAACACCGGGGCAACCTATCAGATATTTCCACTCTTCTCATTTAAGTGGAGAATGCTACGAAAGTGTTGAAATCCAAAGGCAATAATTCCAGTGCTATTTAGGGAAGGTTTTTATTAAATGAACTGAAAAAATGATCAAGCATGATACAGCAGGTATCATAGAAAAAGACAGCACTACTGAGAATGGTCGGCGTGGACTGGTAGGGCCGGACAGGCCTGTTTCCATGCTGTAGTTGTTATATGTTATATGTTAACTGTAGACTAATTAAGAAGGGGCCAATTACAATATTTGACACTTTCCAATTTTTCTCGCGAGTTCGTGTCTTCTTCATGTTGAAGGATGGTGGTGCTATGGGATGGATTGCTTTCTGCTAATATTGACATTCAAGGGCTGGAGGCTGTGCAGAGAGGAGCATCCAGGCACATCTTCAGTGTCATTTCTCAGATAATTCTACTTCCATCTCCCTGGAAGCCATTAGGATGAAAGGCATAGATAGAGTGGATGTGGAAAGGATATTTTCACTGGTGGGAGAGCCTAGGACCAGAATTCAATAGCCTCAGAATTGAAGGGCACTCTTTTAAAAAGGAGGTGAGGAGGAACTTATTTAGTCAGAGGGTAGTTAATCTGGGGAATTTATTGCCACAGAGGACTGTGGAGGCCAAGTCAGTGGATATTTTTAAGGAAGAGAAAGACGAGTTCTTAATTAGAATGGGTGTCAAGGTTTATGGGGAGAAGGCAGGAAAATGGGATTAAGTGGCAGCGATACCCAAAGTTGAAAAAGTTAAAATCAGGGTCATATACACATTTGCATTAGCATTAGAAACATCCCCATGCCTGTTGTTTTAGACCTCTCCATCAACTTTGGACACAGCATAAGATTACAGTCTGGGACTCTATCACTTTTTGTACAGGTGAAATCCAAACCCCCAACTGGCAATTTATTTTTCAGTAATATTACCAATTCAAACATTTAAATTCCAACATCTATTTTCCTTATCCACTGGTGTTAACTTAGAGTGATGGAGTGATACAGTGTGGAAACAGGCACCTGAGGCCAACTTGCCCACACAGACCAACATGTCCCAGCTACACTAGTTCCACATTTGGTCCATATCCCTCCAAACCTGTCCTATCCATGTAATCGACTTGATCAAATTGATAGGCATAGCAATCAAATCTGCATTTGTCAAATAAGGCATGACAAATCAGATAAGGAAATACTAAATCTGACCCAGTTATTATCAGTTTATTGGTAATTAAAATTAATGAAATAGCCAGTTAAATAGCAGAAATAGATTCCCTGTCAAATATTAATAAATGTTCTGCTTTCCTTTGTATTCCTGGTGATTTTCAGATGCAACTTTTTATTTCTCTCTGAAAATGTTACTTTTTATAATTATTCCTGCCTGACCTTATTTTAAAGTTTTTGCTTGTGTCAAACAGATTTTTTTCCCCTAGCTGTTGTTAAGTGAAGCAAAACATTGTTGGGTGGAAACACACAAGGTTTATTTGTGGACTTTTGCTCCTCCCGGACAACTGGAAAATCTTCTCCATTGCTGGATTTTCCAGTTCCTTGGAAAATTGCCTATTTAAAAATAAATAAGTTCCCAGTTCTCTTGTAGTGACCCTTTTTCCCTCCAGTGTTTTATTAAACAGACTTGTTATCTGTTGCCAGTAAACAAACTTTTTTTCTCAATTTCTCCGTTTTCTCCACGTGACATGTTAAGGCAGATAAATTATTGATTAGTATGGGTGTCAGGGGTTATGGTGAGAAGGCAGGAGATTGGGGTTAGGAGAGTGAGAGATAGATCAGCCATGATTGAATGGTGGAATAGACTTGATGGACCGAATGGCCTAATTCTGCTCCTATCACTTATGACCTTATGACATGTGGTTTAACTCTTCAATCGTTTAATAAAGGACAGCCACATAAAGAAAACTAACCTGCAATGAAGATAGACACAAAATGTTGGAGTGACTCAGCGGGACAGGCAGCATCCATGGTGATAAGGAATGGATGACGTTTCGGGTCGAGACTCTTTTTCTGACTGAGAGTCAGGAGAAAGGGGAACAAGAGATATGGAAGGCGATATAGAGATATAGAAGAAATAAATTAATGATATGCAAAAATCTAACGATGATCAAGGAAGCAGTCGATTATTAGCTTTGGGCTAGGTGAAAACAAGTTATACAGACAATGAAACCCACCAGGCCACAAGTGAAACCAGTACAACGACTAGGGTGTGGGATGGACGGAGAGAGAGGGGATGCAAAGATTACTTGAAGTTAGAGAAGTCAAAATCATACCACTGGGTTGTAAGCTGCCCAAGTGAAATATGAGGTGTTGTAAGTGCTGAAGTAAAAAAATGTAGCCATGTGCTACTGTGACTTGTAATGTGTCACATTGTGTGGAAATGGGTTTTGTTTTAGGCTTCTGCAAGGGGAGAAAAATCTGATCATTGCCCTATTCATTTTTCCAGCTCTTTTGCTCATAATCTCTCAGATGATCGTGTACTCTTGCACCTGAGTGTTTACTGACCAGAAAATAAGCAACTGCTACCCCTGCTGCTTCAGCGGTTGAGAGGCATGGGCAGATTGAGAAAGACCACAGGCAAATCTAATGCATCAGCATTTGTGTGCAACCATGTAGTCAAGAGCAATGTCTTCATTATTTTGAGACGTTCTTTAACTTCCACATTTTGCTATTAAAAATCGATGAATGCACTATGGTGCTTAATGTTCTTTCCCCTCTACATTATTCCTGTGCGGGGTTGTATGGATTTGTTCAAGTCCATTACAGTTCCATTTCTGAAATGCTTGTGGTGAAATTACACTGCCAGAATGTTTCTTTGCCTATTCCTTAACGCTGTGATGATTTATTTCTGTTTTTATGCTTCACGGAAAGCACTGTTTTGAGCTTCTGTACAGTGATTGCTGCGATTTTTTTTCCCTGAATTGCAACACCTCACACTTGCCCAGATTAAACTCCATCTGCCATTTCTCCACCCATATCTATATCCCACTGTATCTGTTGACAGTCTTCTTCTCTGTCTATAACTCTGCCATTTTTTATCATATGCAAAATTCATATATATCACAAATAACACAGTTCAGAGGTTCCAACATTGATCCTTGCAGAACATCACTGGTCACAGACCTCCAGCCAATATGCCACCCTCCCTCTCTCTCCTAAGGACAAGGCAGTTTCTAAATCCAAACTACCAAGATAACATGGAATGCATGCATCTTCTACTATGATCAGCCTTCCATGAGGGACCCTGTCAAATGCCTTACCAAAATCCAGGTAGACAAAATGTGCGGAAACGGACCTGCAGATGCTGGTTTACACCAAAGATAGACACAAAATGCTGGAGTAACTCAGGACAGGCAACATCTCTGGATAGAAGAAATGGGTGATGTTTCGGGTTGAGACCCTTCTGCAGACTTCAGAAGAAAGGTCCTGAATACCTATCCAGAGATGCTGCCTGTTCTGCTGAGTTACTCCAGCATTTTGTGTCTATCCAGGTAGACAACATGCATTGTCCCAGTCCATCACCTTCTCAAAAATCTCAATCAAGTTTCTAAGATATGGTCTAATCTGGACAAAGCCATGGTAACTATTACAAATGCGAGAAAATCGCATTGTGAAGGATTCTCCCCAATAGCTTCCTTACCATTGATGTGAGGCTCACTAGCTTATTTGTTGGATCATCTAGTTCCCTTCTTAAACAAAGGAACAACATTCTCCAGTTTTCATGGTCTCAAGTGTGGCTAGAGATAATACAAAGACCTTCAACAATATCCACTCTTGCCTCAATAAAAGGCCTGTCCCAGTTACGCGATTTTTAAGGCGACAGTGAAAATCCCCATGCTTACCTGACCGTCAAACTGTCGCCTCCAATCTACCTGTCAAATGTCCTGACAGTAAATAAATTGGTTAAACACAAGTATTTTATGGTATCTTCAAATTACTTTACTTAATTTAATATTACGTGCTTCAAAATGCGTCTAAGAGAACCTAGCAAACCTGGGGACACCATGCGACAGCGCCCGCAATAAGCAACGATACCTGGCGACAAGCCAGCTGTCACCGAGAAATTTCATACCGGTTGATTTCTCAGCGACGCGCCGAGATCCACTATGATTCTTTGAAGACTCCTCACGATCATGCCCGCGACACCCTGGCGAACTGTCGACCACAGCCTAGTCGCCGGCAGTCGCCTTAAAATCACCTAAGTGAGCCCTTAACCCAGGATATATTCCATCAGGCCTGGGAACTGAACCAAGTTAATGTTCTTTAAGAGACCCAAAACCACCTCTTCCTTGATCGCATAATGCCCAGGCATATCTGTACACCCCACACTGATCTCACTTTCCTCCATGTCCTCTCCTTGGTGAATACCGATGCAAAGTACTTAGGAAAAGAGTCTGAAGAAGGGTCTCGACCCCAAACCTCACCCATTCCTTCTCTCCAGCTGAGTTGCTCCAGCATTTTATGTCTACCTTAGATGCAAAGTACTTGGTTCATACCTTGCCTACATCCTCTGATTCCAAGAACAAATTCCCTCTTTTATTCTTGAATAGTCCTACATTCTTCCTGTTACCCTTTTGTTTTTAATGTAGGTTAATATTAACTGTCAACATGATAAAATTGATTAACCAGTCATTAACATACTCTTCACGTCTACCTGTGAAAATTAGCTGCTAGATTCCCTACATTACAACAATGATTACAATTCAAGGGACCTTTTGTGGCTATAAAGTGCTTTGGAGTATCCTGAGGTCATGAGAAGTGCTAATTAGAAACAGAACTTTCTTTCAAATTCAAATTATGAAAACAGTTTCTAACGGAAAATTAATAATTTAAAGTTAATTAACATCAGTTCAGGTTCATTGGGAAATTGAAAGAAGCTTACTCTGCCTTTTCTCTATGGTCTCAAATGAAACGTGGTTGACCTTAAACCAAAGATGGATCACAGTTTTCTGCAAATATTTTCTCATCACTTCAATGTGATGTATGTAATACATGGTAATAGTTGGTGAGTTAGGATATGCAAGAAGTCATGCTATGGGCGGCACGGTAGCGCAGCGGTAGAGTTGCTGCTTTACAGCGAATGCAGCGCCGGAGACTCAGGTTCGATCCTGACTACGGGTGCTGCACTGTAAGGAGTTTGTACGTTCTCCCCGTGACCTGCGTGGGTTTTCTCCGAGATCTTCGGTTTCCTCCCACACTCCAAAGACGTACAGGTATGTAGGTTAATTGGCTGGGTAAATGTAAAAATTGTCCCTAGTGGGTGTAGGATAGTGGGATCACTGGGCGGCACGGACTTGGAGGGCCGAAAAGGCCTGTTTCCGGCTGTAGATATATGATATGATATTATCTGTCATCGCAAAGATATGAACATCATGAAAATAGGTCTAAATGCAGCCCAAGGTGGACGCAAAAAGCTGGAGTAACTCAGCGGGTCACACAGCATTCAACATTCAACGCTCAAACATTCAAAGTGAAGTTGGGCGGAAAACCCTGGCAACAACACTTCCATCCTTGTTGAGATTCGAACCATTCCTCACTCCTTTTTGAACGGAAGATCAGAGGAATAATGTTACCTACTCCAACAGCTTTGGGTCCACCTGTACCTATGGTGTCCATCATAGATGTCAGGTTGGCCTTCCTGAGAGTGAACCCTCAAAAAGCAATTGGTTCAGTTGGAGGTTGAGAGCGAAAGATAGATCAGCTATGATTGAACAGCGGAATAGATTTGATGAGGCAAATGGCCTAATTCTGCTTCTAGAACTTATGAACTTCTGAGGTGCCGGTCATGTCCACAAAACCTGAATGGACCAGCTGGCAGGAAATTCTCAGACATCTTAAATCTCTCCCTCCTCCCCCACTCCAAAGATGTACAGGTATGTAGGTTAATTGGCTGGGTAAATGTAAAAATTGTCCCTAGTGGGTGTAGGATAGTGTTAATGTACGGGGATCACTGGGCGGCACGGACTTGGAGGGCCGAAAAGGCCTGTTTCCGGCTGTAGATATATGATATGATGATATGATACTGCAGTATGTGGTTCACAGTCGCTTTAAAAAGACTGCTATAATCAAAAGACTTAAAGTAAAATAAGGTCGCATGCCTTATTGACCACTGTCCATAGGCTCCAGCATTCAACATCATGAAGTACTTTGAGAGGCTGGCTATGACACTATTAACTCAAGCCTCCAAGACTGCCTCAATCCACTCCAATTTATCCACTGCCACAACATGCCACAGCAGATGCCTTCTCCCTGGCACTACACTCATCCCAGGAACATTGGATAACGAGAACACGCATATCAGATGCCTAGTCATTGAATATACTTCTTCCTTCAACACCATAATTTCAACCAAACTCATCTCCAAACTCTTGGATCAAGGATTCATAACACCCTCTGCCAGTGGATCCTTGTCTTCATGACCTGTAGATCAGTAAGGATCAGCTGCAAAGCATCTTCCATGATAATTCTCAATGTCAGTGCCACACAAGGCTGCATTCATAGCCCTTTTCTATACTCCTTGTACACCCACAACTTGTGCATCCAAATTCTGTTCTAATGCCATTTACAGGTTTGTAAATTGCAACAGTGTAGCGGGGCAGATCTCAAACAATGATGAGATAGAGTACAGGAAGGAAACCGAGCACTCAGTAGCACGATGTCAAGATATTAACTGCTCCCTCACCTGTCAGCAAAATGAAGGAGCCGGTAATCTACTTCACAAAACAGAGTGGAGTGCAGGGCCCAGTCTGTGGAAAGGTCCTGAAGTGCAAGTGATCGAGCATTTTCAGTTTACAGGTATAAATATCACCTTAAAGAATTTGTCCTGGTCCAACCACATTGATGATACGGCCAAGAAAACGCAAATACCTCCATTTTCAGCATGCCCCTATGACTCTTGCCAACATCTACTGATGCACCACAGAATGCATTTTATTTGGATGCATCACAGCTTGATATAGTCAATGCTCTGGCCAAGAGCAAAATAAATTGCACAGAGTTGTGAACGCAGCCCAGTGCATTATATAAAACAGCCTTCCCCACCCCTCAAAAAATCAACTCCATCTGTACCACACATTACCTCTGCTAATTGTTTTACAGCATGGTGTAGCAATTTGTGTTCTTCAATAAGTAATTCATTCATTTTGAATGTTTATTCCTGGCACCATTTAGTACCCCTCTCTTATAGGTACATGAGTGTATACCTGAATGTGGCGTTTACTTGAACTCACTGAACAACATGTGGGGTAGAATCATTTGGTCAAGCAAGCTATGCTAACCTCACCCCCTAACCTCAGCCCATACACTTTTGTACAAGGATTACTGTGTATGATGTCAGCGGATAGACCCTATTTGATATTTTTTCTCCTCCTAAGCCCAGAGGTATAAAATGCAATTATGTCTTGACTGATATCCAAATGAGATCAGTTAATTCAGCACAGACCCTGAATCAAACCTATTCCTTCCGATCTGTATGAGTAGGGATACCTGATCTGTAAAGTAAGGCTAAATGATGATTTACCCATTAAGCTATGCAAAGTACATCCTATTTGTTTCCTTCCTGCAATTTAAACCTTTAGTGTCTAGATTCAATGGCTGAAAGCAAATACAAATGAGTTTTAATAAAGTCCTATCATCAAGTGGTGAATAATACTTTTTTTCAAAAACTCAAGCTTTTTTCGTTGAGTTTTACTGAAACAGCAAAAGAAGCTGAAAATGTAACCTTTGGAATGGGGATTGAAGTAGAAAGAAGCAGAGATTGCCAGTCAACGGGAGATCAAGACTAGATATGTAGGTGAAAACAGATGATGAATGGTAAGTAATTGCTCAGCAAACAAACTGGCAACTGCAACATGAGATGGATGTTACAGGAACTAGACAGGTCTTCCATAATACCACACAGAAGAACAACAGTGAAATAAGAGCTCATCTTACATTCAAGCATCAACATCTTTCAGTTGTACATAAAGGAAAATTAGACAGTACAAAATATGTTGCCAATTTATAATGGCCTTTTTTGCACTATTGTAGAATAATTTCACTATAACATTTCCGAAGTGTTTTTCATGAAGTTAACTCTGGATATTTGTCTGAATACCAATGGTGACTGGGATATCAATTTCTTGTTTCACAGAGTAAATCTGGAGCAAATGTTAATATGATGCTTGATACTAAAATATTATGGTGAAATCATCAATATTATAAATTGTCATCCTGGAAATCATTCAGAAATAGTAAGCATGTTATGCAGTTGCATCAGTACTACATCCTCTCACTATAATTCATTCTGCTGTCTTCAATTCACTCCATCAATACATAGATAGACACAAAGTGTAGGAGTAACTCAACGAATCAGGCATCATCTCTGGAGAAAAAAGAGAGGTAATGTTTCAGGTCGGGACCCTTCAGACCCAGTGAGATACTCCAGCAATTTGGGTGTATCTGAATGAATGAATGAAAGAATGAATGAATGAATGAATGAATAAGTTTATTGGCCAAGTATGCATATACAAGGAATGTGCCTTGGTGCTCCGCTCACAAATGACAACACAAACACACAGTTAACAATTAAGAATAAAGCATAACCACATCAAAACAATAAGGATAGAACATTATGGTCTAAACATGTGGGTGAAAATAAACCAGAGCAAAAAAGAGACTACAGACTTTGGTTATTGAGTAGAACTATCACTCGTGGAAAAAAGCTGTTTTATGTCTGGCTGTGGCTGCTTTGACAGTCTGGAGTCGCCTTCCAGAGAGAAGTGCTTCGAAGAGTTTGTGGCCAGGGTGAGAGGGGTCAGAGATGATCTTGCCCACTCGCTTCCTGGCCCTTGCAGTGTACAGTTCGTCAATGGGGGGAAGGTTGCAGCCAACAACCTTCTCAGCTGTGCGAACGATCCGTTGCAGCCTCCGGATGTCGTGCTTGGTGGCTGAGCCAAACCAGACCATAATGGAGAAGGTGAGGACAGACTCAATGTAAACACTATAGAATTGGGCCATCATTGCCTGTGGTACATCCTCTGTTGGGCCTTTTTGACTGTGGAGTTGATGGTGGCCCCCCATTTAAGGTCCCTGGAGATGATGGTTCCAAGGAACTTAAATGACTCCACAGAGGTGACTATGGTGTTGACTATGGACTATGGTGACTATGGACTATGGTGACTCTGAAGAAGGGTCTCGACCCGAAACGTCGCCCATTCTTTCTCTCCTGAGATGCTGCCTGACCTGCTGAGTTATTCCAGCATTTTGTGAATAAATACCTTCAGTTTGTACCAGCATCTGCAGTTATTTTCTTACATGTGTTGTTGATGGTGAGTGGGGGGAGGGGAGGGGGATCTCTTCGAAAGTCTACAATTAGTTCCACTGTCTTGAGAGCATTGAGCTCCAGGTTGTTGCAATGGCCCCAGGACGCCAGCTGTGTCACTTCCCCTCTGTAGGCAGATTCCTCCCCATTCTGGATCAGTCCAATCAGGGTAGTGTCATCCGCAAACTTGAGGAGCTTGACAGAGGAGTCTGTGGAGGTGCAGTCGTTGGTGTAGAGAGAGTAAAGGAGAGAGGAGAGTATGCAGCCTTGCGATGCTCCTATGCTGAGGGTCTGCGGGTCCGAGATGTGCTTTCCCAGCCTCGCATGCTGCTTCCTGTCCATCAGGAAGTTGATGATCCACTGACAGAGGGGTTCAGGTGCAGTCAGCTGGGAGAGTTTGGAGTGTAGTAGCTCTGGCACAATGGTGTTAAAAGCAGAGCTAAAGTCCACAAACAGAATCCTGGCATAAGTCCCCTTGTGGTCTAGGTGCTGGAGGATGAAGTGCAGGCCTAGATTGACTGCGTCATCCACCGATCTATTGGCCCTATATGCAAACTGCAGGGGGTCCAGCAGGGGGTTTGTGATGTTTTTCAGCTGGGCCAGCACGTCTTTCAAAGGTCTTCATGACTACAGAGGTAAGTGCGACAGGCCTGTAGTCATTAAGACCCTTGCTGGTTTATATCTTTGATATAAACCAGCACCTGCAATTCTTTTTACTATTTACATAGGATGGGAAAGCTCAGGAATAGGCGGTTCCTATTTCCTGCTAAAATATGCTATAGCCATGTGACAAAGACCCAATCATAAGGTCAAGATAGCAGATTACAAGTAGTATTATCTGGCATTTTGCTATCAGTTTCGGTCAAGCGCAGAATAAATATAATGCCCGGAGTAATTATGGTGGATATGGTAGTAAAAAGCCTGCATGTATGTATACAGTGGAAGCACAGGCCTTTATCTTTTATGTTGGACAGAATACCTTGTGGTTGATGTGCTATTTTTTTTTAGATTTAGAGATACAGCGCGGAAACAGGCCCTTCAGCCCACCGAGTCCGCGCCGCCCAGCGATCCCCGCACATTAACACTATCCTACACACACTGGGGACAATTTTTACATGTCACCCAGTCAATTAACCTACATACCTGTATGTCTTTGGAGTGTGGGAGGAAACCGAAGATCTCGGAGAAAACCCACGCAGGTCACGGGGAGAACGTACAAACTCCGAACAGACGGCACCCGTAGTCAGGATCAAACCTGAGTCGCATTCGCTGTAAGGCAGCAACTCTACCGCTGCGCCACCGTGCCTATTGTCATGTAAGGCTTGCTTAGCCTCCTAAATGAACCACTTTCTTTCCGAACAGGAGTTTAAAGTCTTGGCCAACACTGCGGATACCTCAGAGTTGTTTTGCTTATATTTAGGATATGCACGCCCATTGTGAAGCTCGGCTATAAATAAAGATAATGACTGCCAGTAGCAATTGGCTTCTGTAAATTCCCTCTAGTTTATACGGAGTGGATATGAAAGTGAGGTAGCACATAGAAATCGGTGGTGTGAGGGAGAAAAGGGGGGTGTGGAGGGTTTAGTTAGAGGTTACCTAAAATTGGAGGATTTTATGTTCATGTTTAGAAGAGAGAGGATATTTGACAGCACCAGAACCATTGTGCGGGAATTATTTTTAGAATAGAAGATGACAACTTTCCCCCAACCTCTCTGGTTAGGTAGAATACCACGTAATAGAAAATCTAATATAATTAAAAATGGGGATTAAAAAACAAGGGAATTCTTCCTAGTCAATGGAATTTAAGACCAAAGTGCTACAACTCCAACCCCCAATCGCCAATTCTGCGACCTGTGCTGTCACAAAGCACCTGGGAAGAGGCAAATTGGGACAGAATTAATACGATTATGACAGGAACCTTGAACAGTAGCAAACAGATGGGCTGTAGAAAAGGAATATGGTGATCTGCCACCCGAAGCAAAGCAGCTGTCACCTGGCTTACACAATTAGATATGGTGGACAAGCTGAGGACTGTGCTATCACCTACAGGCCCTTGAAAATTGCCAGAAGCAAAGAAGGTAAGAGCAGCTGTCACCTTCACTGCTGCTGGCAGGGTTGTTTCTAAATCATCTCTCAATTCCTGACAGAGGTCAAGACTGTTACTGTAGCTTTAATAACTGAAATCTGTTCAGACATTGGTTGTCAGGTCAGGAACATATAATCAAAGCTGATACAGAGTCACATAGGATATAAATGCATCAACAACAACCCACTATTTACTCTTATTCTGCCTTTCCACCTCAGGATATACAAAATCCATCTCTTTTTTTTTCGCTTTAGAGAACAGCTTTGTTTCTCACACCTGATTCCAGGCTAGTGAAATTGTTTATGAAAGCTATCTCCGAGATGGAAAGCAGTGAGCAAATTGTCTGCTGATATCCTCCTTGTAGTTGAAACAATTACACAAGGAGAGACATTGGCTTTCATAAACGAGCATAAATCAAAATTTCTCATTCCACAAACACTAGGTAAAATCACATAATTGCAAACAGTAGTGAGATATTTCCCACTACACAGTCGTAAATGTTATAGCATTGAGAAAAATATTTTCTTTGAATATCAGAAGCTTTTTTTCAATTGACAGTGTCTACTTAAGGTAAACAGAAAATTAAATGGTTCATATCCATTTACATGTACTCTTCTTTGTGTCACTTCAATATCCATATCTTTCTTATAGTATAAGAAAATAACTGCAGATGCTGGTACAAATCGATTTATTCACAAAATGCTGGAGTAACTCAGCAGGTCAGGCAGCATCTCGGGAGAGAAGGAATGGGTGACGTTTCGGGTCGAGATCCTTCTTCAGACAGATGTCGGGGGTGGGACAAAGGAAGGATATAGGTGGAGACAGGAAGATAGAGGGAGATCTGGGAAGGAGGAGGGGAAGGGAGGGACAGAGGAGCTATCTGAACTTCCCCTCCTCCTTCCCAGATCTCCCTCTATCTTCCTGTCTCCACCTATATCCTTCCTTTGTCCCACCCCCGACATCAGTCTGAAGAAGGGTCTCGACCCGAAACGTCACCCATTCCTTCTCTCCCGAGATGCTGCCTGACCTGCTGAGTTACTCCAGCATTTTGTGAATAAATCCATATCTTTCTTAGTTCCTCACAATTAATTGCCAGAACATGTATGATTATAATGTTGTTGTTTAAGAGTTCAAGTTGGCTTACAGGATCACTGTTTCATACATCTCCTACATTGACCACTGAGTGACCATAAAGATAAACATTAGCATGGACATGATGTAACTGTTGTAATGGCAGGGACAGAAAATAATAGAGTGAAATTGACAGTTCTGAAGTTACGCAAAGAAAGATCAGTTAGTGTTATAATCAGTTGGCCCTTAGGCCTGCTAACACATGCTAACATTGGTCATCTAATGGTTTGCATTTGCACAACATGGGAAGGAAAGACAGATCCAACAATGAGGCAAGGAAATCCAACCATAAAATGAAAGTAATTACCAGTGTCCTGTTCCCCACATTTCTCACTTGCATTGGCTATTATGTAATGTGTAAGGGGCCACCTTCATAAGTTCATAAGTGAAAGGGGCAGAATTAGGCTATTTGGCCCATCAAGTTTATTCCGCCATTCAATCGTGGGTGATCTATCTCTCCCTCCCAAAACCACTCTTCTGCCCTGTCCCCACAACCTCTGAGACCCATAACAATGAAGAATCTATCCATCCCTGCCTTAAATATATCCCCTGACTTTGCCTCCACAGCCTTCTGTGGCAAAGAATTCCACAGATTCACCACCCTTCGACTAAAGAAATTCCTCCTCATCTCCTTAAAAGAACACCCTTTAATTCTGAGGCTATGACCAGTCCTAGACTCTTCCATGAATGGAAACTTCCCCTCCACATCCACTCCATCCAAGCCCTCACCATTCTGTACGTTTCAATGAGGTCCTCCCTCAATCTTCCAAACTCCAGCGAGTACAGCTTATATCCAAGGGAAGTTGAATACTGCAGCTTTTGAAGTTCTAGAAAACCAAAGCATGGTTTATACAAGGAGCAAGCAAGAACAGCTTTTACATTTACTAAATTATCTAGTGAGTAGGACACTAATGAACGTATAGATGCTGAGAATGTCAGAAGAGCTTTTTATTTTGTATTATTTTTTTCTATCCTGAAGTTTACTTTGGGGACAATAAATTACTAAACATACTCTGGGTGGAGGACTTGAATGTTCATCACCAAAAATGACTTGTTTTGTGCACAATTGTTTGGGCCAATTGGGCGGGTCTTGGAAGGCAAGTTGCCAGATTGGGCCCTTGGAAGGTAATAAGATAAGGTAATAAGATAAATCTACTTAAATCCCCTGACATACATACCAGTGGCAGATGCATCCATCCATGGCAGTCATCGTCTTCAAAACCACTTCTTCACGTTCAATTACACTCTTGTTTTGTGGCATTACAGCACTGAAAGGGGTAGCCTCGGATGGGACAAGTTAAAGTCTAAATGAAGTGAACTCAGAGTAGATCTAGCAGTTTTAAGATGGACATTAGCAACAGTAAAACTGCATAGCTCTAACGTTGTGACGCAGCATATCCCTTACTTTGTTGTTATATTCAAGCCAGACTCAACCACCAAATCGAAAATAGCCACAAAATGCTGGAGTAATTCAGCGGGACAGGCAGCATCACTGGATAGAAGGAATGGGTGAGGTTTTGGGTCGAGACCTCATCCCGAACCGTCACCCATTCCTTCTATCTAGAGATGTTGCCTGTCCCGCTGAGTCTATCCTCGGTGTAAACCAGCATCCACAGTTCCTTCCTACACACTCAATCCCAGATCAATGACTGCAGATGGACTAGACAAAAGCCGCACAGGGAGGACTAAAAATGAGTTGCAGACTTAATGAAGGAGCAAATGCAGGACCGCATGTGTGATCAATAGCAAAAACAGCCTACAATAGATCGACTAAACATACCCATGATCAATAGATCAGATCAAAGCTCTAAAGTCTTGTTGCATTTAGTTGGGATGGGTGCTGAATGGCTTGGACATGTCTCCAAGGCCTTCTCAACAACAGCAGAGCTCAGCATCAGCGTATAAAAGATACGACTGAACCACTGCTAACCATCACTGGGCAGAATTACTGAGTGGATGATGCATCTCAGGCTCTTCCTCTTGTGGCGTCCAGGTTTCTTTGTTACTTGTTTGAGCTACTCTGTAGGTACCTCCGATGCCCATAACACTTGAATTTAGAAGGATGAGAGGAGATCTTATCGAAACGTATAAGATTATTAAGAGGATGGACACGTTAGAGGCAGGAAACATGTTCCCAATGTTGGGGGGGGTCCAGAGCAAGGGGCCACAGTTTAAGAATAAGGGGTAGGCCATTTAGAACTGAGATGAGGAAAAACTTTTTCAGTCAGAGAGTTGTGAATCTGTGGAATTCTCTACCTCAGAAGGCAGTGGAGGCCAATTCTCTGAATGCATTCAAGAGAAAGCTGGATAGAGCTCGTAAGGATAGCGGAGTCAGGGGATATGGGGAAAAGACAGGAACGGGGTACTGATTGAGAATGATCAGCCATGATCACATTGAATGGTGGTGCTGGCTCGAAGGGCCGAATGGCCTCCTCCTGCACCTATTGTCTATTGTCTATTGTCATAACCTTTACCCCCAAGGGAAAGAGCATCAGTTTCCCCTCAAAATTATTCTCGTTCCTGCCATGAAGATATATTGCCGTTTCTTCAATCTCATTGTGTTCAATTGCTGGAATTCCTTATCTAAAACACTGAGAAGGTAGCTTCATCAGAATAACTGTAGTGGTTCAAGAAATTAGCCCATCACCATGAATAAAGAACATATGGGATGTAAAAAAATGTCTTAAGAAGGTCCCAACCTGAAATGTCACCTATCTTTATTCTCGAGAGATGCTGCCTGACCCGTTGAGTTACTCCAGCACTTTATGTCTCTGTTTGATTTCGACCAGCATCTGCCGTTCTTTGTTTCTAAATAAATGTTGGTCTTGTTGATGATGTCTAGATTGTAGAAAATGAATATTTCTTTTAAAATGCTCAATGCAACATTTATTGTAAAGGATGAGAAGGATGGGAATAACATGAAAATACATGTTCCTCAATAAATTCAGAAACATTATTATTGATATCGTAAGACCTGCTTTGTTATAAAACCTTTCTTACAACAAAAACGAAGAATAACTGGTGTTTCTTTTCCCTAATCCTTAATTCACATTCCTCGCATACACATGGGCCAAATCACAAATGGGATGTGAATTTTCGCTGAAAAAATGAAAACAGCAAAAATCCTTTGTTAATAACATAAACCTGAATTGGTGCAATGGAACTCATATACTTGCAATCCCATTTAGTGCAAACGTACATTAGTTAACTCAAGGTAAATGTTTCTCATCTGTCAGAGACTTAATCTTGTACATCTTAGCCCATTGCTAATCATAAGCATGTTCGACTGTGTTAGCCCGAAGCAAAGGTAGGCAGATTAGGTGTTTGATATAGTAGTGTAGGTCATAAATCAAGTGGTCTTTTGGATTTATTTTTTGCCCAGCATTCACTCTTAGGGCTAAGACAAGCTGTAATTACACGTCAGTAAACCGTACAAAAGCGGGGAATGAAATACATTGTGCAGCGCAATAAAATGAGTCCCATAAAAGCAAACAATATGTGAATTAGGTGAAGCAATCCAACATTTTACAACAGAAGAACAAAATTACACTGAGATTACAGACTGGCATAGAGTCAACTTTTGATTAATCAGGAGCCAAGCTGTAACTGACAGGAACCCTGCAATATTATTAAAGTATAAATGTTCTTATTCTGTGTCAACAATGCAACTGTTTGTTTATGTTGACTTTCACACAGCTGTAAAGCTTTTCAGCTGCAATCCAGCCGTCCGTTGATAGATATGTAAATCTGATCTGCATAATGAAGTTGAAAGACACTTTTGTATTTCAGCACCTCAGGACATGCTACACACTGTCATACTACAATATGCAGCATACAAATACTCCAACATGGATGGCTGCTTTATCAAACCCACTGTGGCAAAGAGGTTCGTTATTCATCTTAAATCCTGTTCTTCGCTGTTTTTCATTTGCATCTAAGATCACCTCAATATCACATAGACTCTTTGTACATTTGCACACCACAAATAGAAATTCAACCATAAATAGACGTAGGTTTGAAATAAATATTGAATAAGGTTTTCTCAGGCACTGTATTGTGGATGTAGATCATCATCCCATCAATGCTTTGGTGCCACATAAAACACATCTTTGTTTCTCTTGTTGGAAAACAAGGTAACTGTCGACATTCCCTGCTCGCCGTCTGAGACCTGCTTGACTTGTCTTTGGAAAGGCATTCAAATTGAGAGACAAGCGGCCCATAAAGCAATTTTTCCTGCTTCATTGGGTATGACATGTTTCTCCTGTTCTGGCAAAAACTCTTTGCCTCAATGCTTATACCTGCTTGCCCACCAGACCTTTCTTACCCAGAGACATACTCTGACTTGACATGGCGCACAAGCCAATTATTCCCCCCCCCCCCTCCCCTCCCCAGGCGGTTCCCTTATCAGATGCCTTTGAGGCCCAGCCACCAAGGTGACTTGTGCCTATCACTGTCACAATCATAATACCCACCACCTCTCTGATTAATCTCTGAACCAAAAAATTGCTCTTACAAATCCTGCACCACATCTTACACTGTACTGTGATATATATATATATATATATATTCAAACACTTAATATTGAAGATATCAGTAAAATAAGATCTCAATATTTTTTAACTGTTTGCCCATTAGCGCTTTATAAGTAATACTTTCAGTTCCCACTTGATGGTTGGATGAATTCCAAATATCCATGTTTGAAATTCAGAGGTTTCTAGTACCTCATTTATATTGCTTAATTGATACTGGAGCAAATCCAAGATGGTCTCCTCTATGGAGAAAGTCTGGCAGGATACACTCCCCACATATTGACATCATACTGGTATTAACACTCACCCCTCTGGTCATAGTTTTCAGTCCAGATAGATTCTGTATATTAATGTAGATTAAAAGACAGCTTGATCTCACACCAAAGGGAGTATATTTTTTTTAATTTCCCCTGATGCTTTCACACAATAAGTGGGACCATATTTTCCCCTGCTCAAAAAAATAAGGTCATTTAATAAAAAAAATATTGAAATTTAAGTCTGTGCAACGAGTCATAAAAGTTTGCAATTCTCATGAACACGTGTTTGCTATTCAGTAAAGTAAAAAAATAGCCCATCACAATACAGCAACAAGGAAAAAATATTTTTTACACTCTTTATGCTGTTAATTAATTTACATAGAATTACAGGAAATCTGCAATATCTAAGTAGGCCAACTGTTTTTATACATGCTGGCATTTATATTTCAAACAACCAAATATGCCTTCCAATAATGCTCCCATACCATTTTTTCGCTTTATGCAGATGGCCCTTCTTATTCTTAATCTATATTTATTTTGCTTGTTTGTTAGATCCATATTATTGTCCATATTTATACATTTAAAATTTTCCTGAAATTTAAAAAAAGCTTCTTTGTGATAATAATGAATTTGAGTCATTCGTGGGTGAGGTATACTTTTTCTAAATTTACTACATCAAGCTAATATTACCAATGTTTTGTCTCCCTCTCCCTCCTCTCCCTCCTCTCCCTCCTCTCCCTCCTCTCCCTCCTCTCCCTCCTCTCCCTCCTCTCCCTCCTCTCCCTCCTCTCCCTCCTCTCCCTCCTCTCCCTCCTCTCCCTCCTCTCCCTCCTCTCCCTCCTCTCCCTCCTCTCCCTCCTCTCCCTCCTCTCCCTCCTCTCCCTCCTCTCCCTCCTCTCCCTCCTCTCCCTCCTCTCCCTCCTCTCCCTCCTCTCCCTCCTCTCCCTCTCCCTCTCCCTCTCCCTCTCCCTCTCCCTCTCCCTCTCCCTCTCCCTCTCCCTCTCCCTCTCCCTCTCCCTCTCCCTCTCCCTCTCCCTCTCCCTCTCCCTCTCCCTCTCCCTCTCCCTCTCCCTCTCCCTCTCCCTCTCCCTCTCCCTCTCCCTCTCCCTCTCCCTCTCCCTCTCCCTCTCCCTCTCCCTCTCCCTCTCCCTCTCCCTCTCCCTCTCTCTCTCTCTCCTCCTCTCCCCCCTCTCCCTCTCCCTCTCTGTCGCTGTCTCTGTCTCTCTCTGTATCTCTCTGTCTCTTTCTGTCTCTCTCTCTCTCTCTCTGTCCCTCTCTGTCTCTCTCTCATAATCTCTTTATCAGAGAAGAGAAGCCAAACCATTTATGCTTATTCTTGCATCCTTCCAGTTTTAACTTTCGTCACATAAACCTTTTGTGTACTTCTCTGGTTTATTTTCTTGAGGTTTTGTAGAACATAGACCAGAAAGGCACATTATGCTGCAAAGCTACAACAGGACTGACATTGAAGACACAAGGAACTGCAGATGCTGGGATCTTGAGCAAATCACAAAATACTGGAGGAACTCAATGAGTCAGGCAGCATCTGTGGAGGGAATGGACAGGTGGGACTCTTCTTCAGACTGATCGTAGTCGGGGAAGAAAGCTGGATAAGAGAAGCATGAGCAGGACAAAGACCTCCTTATATGGTACATTTTGTCTCCTTTTCAACTCCAGCCTTTTCCACTT
The DNA here is from genome assembly GCF_053455715.1 of Rhinoraja longicauda. Classification (NCBI taxonomy): domain Eukaryota; kingdom Metazoa; phylum Chordata; class Chondrichthyes; order Rajiformes; family Arhynchobatidae; genus Rhinoraja; species Rhinoraja longicauda. Next base: position 17,480,509 of record NC_135960.1, on the reverse strand, counting down.
ACTCCACCCATCTGCCTATCAAACCCTTCCCCCCTCACCTGTATCCATCTGTCACTTGACAGGTTTTGTCCCGCCCCCACCCTTCCTTTACAGCTTTCTCCCTCCCCCCACTAGTCTGAAGAAGAGTCCTAATCTGAACCCACAACTGCCCATTCCTTCCACTGATGCTGCCTGACCCGTTGAGTTCCTCCAGCACTTCATGCTTTGCCACAGAGCTGATATTACTTCCTTGCTTTTGTAGGCTTTTCATTCACTAAATATACCACTGAGTATGACACTAAAGAACGTATAGATGCTGAGAATAGTCAACATTAGAAATGGTTCGCAGAACATCCTCTGCTCTCCTTACAAATTTATCAAGTTGTGTACCTAGTTCTTTTGATATATATGCCTATGTTCTCAACAAGGAATAAATTGTTCTTTTTTAGTTTTAGAGATGCTAGAAACAGGAGTGGAACATCATGGAAACAGGCCCGTCAGTCCACCGAGTCCAGCCGACCATCAATCACCCGTTCACACTAGTCCTATGTTATCCCCTTTTCTTATCCACTCGCTACAAACTCAGAACAATTTACACAGGCAAATTAACCTACAATGTATTTGGGATGTGGGAGGAAATGGAGCACCTGGAAGAAAACCACATGGTTACAGGGGAATGTGCAAACTCCACACAGACAGCACCCAAGGTCAAGATCTCTGGAGCTGTGAGGCAGCAGCTCTACCAGCTGTGCCACCATGCCACTCTTTTCAACTACTATTTCTTTGTTTTGCTCTCGTTTTTTTAAATTCTGCCACACAAGCTGAAAAATATCCCTTCACTTGGCATGATTTTTTCAATTTGGACATAATTCCCTGATTTCATTATTGCAGATGCTGAATACAGTAATCTGATTTCACTTACTATGAATTTTGTATGTTTCATTTCTGTTATAACACATCAAATTCATTGTCTAGCTCTGCGTTTTCCAAACTCCTTCAAAGAATTCTGTAAGGTTTGTTGAAAGTTTTGGCTGATTTATACAGTCATAGAGTCAAACAGTAGAGAAATGGATGTTCTGCCCACCATATCTATGTTGACCTTTGTATCCATTTACACTAATCCTATTTCCCTGCGCTAGATCTATATCCTTCTATACCTTAATCTCTAGGTCTTTATTATCTGATCTTTTGACATAGATTCTCCTTTCTTTTCTAATGCCGATCTTATGATAACTAATCTTTTGTCCTGTGAATTAGTATCCTCACTTTTTGAAGATAAGAATTTAATTTGCTCTTTGTCAGTCCTCTGGTGCGATGTCTTTCTCCAATTGCATTTTTTATATATAGATATGAGTGTTTCTTCTTTCCCGTCTCTGGTTTCTTTAAAACCATTATTAAACTTCCAGCTATAGAATGTACCTTTATGAGAATTTAATCAATATCAAATTCCCCAACACCTTATCTGTTATTAATTACTCAAACTTTACCGGAGTCAGGTTAGGGCTCAAATATTGGAGCATTTCAATCATTTTTACAATCCAACTGAGTAACATTTTCAAAATAAGATCACTAATTATATATCTAACCTGGTTGAATATGTAAGGCATGAACAATAGGGCTGGTTATCTAATTGCTTCTGGATTTATGATCTCTCCACTGACTATTCCTCCAGTTTATGCCATGCCGTTTTAGTCTTTTCCAGGGTCACTACAATGACTGACACAAGGATCTCTGACTGCCTTCTCGGCTACTGCCAGAGTTTGCTGTCTCACCAACTAGCCGTTGATGTCCAATCTTACCTCTGGAAATTAGAATGTGATAAAATATATATTTTTAAATAACGGTCGTCTATTTAGATGGGATATCCTATTAGACTCGCAGTCACAGAATTACGGAATGGAAACAGGCTCTTCGGCCCAACTCGCCCATGCTGAGCAAAATGCCCCGCCTAAACAAATCCCATTTACCCTTGTTTGGCCCATACCTCTGTAAATCATTCCTATCCATGGACCTGTCAAAATGGCTTTAAATATTGATATTATATCTGCCTAAACTACTTCCGCTGGCAGATCGTTCCATATACCTAACATGATCCATGTGAAAAAGTTACTCTGAAGGTTCCTATTAAATCTATCCATCTCATCTTAAACCAACACACTCTAATTCTTGATTCCCATAGCCTGGGAAAAAGGTTCTGTTCATTTACCCCATCGCAGGCATTTATATGCCTTATATAGAAAATATTGGAAATGTATTAACAGATATGCTAATAATTAGTAGGTATGTCAGATATGGAGCCCAAAACTACTCACTATACTCCAAATACAGTCTGACCAGTGCCTTACAACCCCCAAGCATTACTTCCATATAATAATGCAAAGATAATGGAAATTATTTCCCATGAGAAAACCTATAATGGTTGAAAAGTACTGATAGAATTGGAAATTGTTTGTATGTCCTTCATGCGAGAATTTGGGAACAATTTTTTCAACGGTTCTGGATAAAGAATGGGTTAGGAACATTTCTGAATTAGGAGGCAAGTTTAAAGTTCCTGATTTTCAATCATTAATGTTCTTACACGTGCTTGGAATACCGTAAAGAGAGCATTCCGGCATTTCTTTTCTCTGTTCCTTCCCCACTCTAGAAGTCCTGCTAGTTTTACTGTTCGTATCCCCTCATTATCACCTCCTCCACCGTGGGCTCTTTGGCCATCGGTGCTGGCTCTGATGTGTTCTGTACCTTTTCATACTTCTAGTTTCCCTCCCTTGACTGTCAGTCTGAAGAAGGGTCTCAACCCGAAACGTCACATATTCCTTTCCTCCAGAGATGCTGCCTGACCTGCTGATTAATCCAACAATTTGTGTCTATCTTCAGTGTAAACCAGCATCTGCAGTTCCTTCCTACACTCTTAGTTATGGCTGATGACTTGGACCACATGAGGCATAATGAGTTATAATTTATAAATGGAGGCAACAACAAGGTCAATGCATGTAGCTGAGGCACAAATGAATGCAAGTGGCCTTGCTTTCTAAGTATAACGTGAAGGCAGCTAGTATACGTGATTTCCACTTGTCGTAGCTTGTGCCAGAATGCAGCAAACTTTTCAAGGGCATGTCAACAAAAGCTCCAGTCGGCAATGCAATTCAAATATGAAGACAGCACACTGTCGTAGGGTTGAACCCTCAAAGGAAGGTGATGCTTTATCTGGAGGCTGTAACAGCAATAAACAAGATCACTACTGTTTCGTCTGGTGACCTGTGGGGGTACCACTCTTTCTTTTGAGGGAAAAATCCAGCAGTGGCCTCATTATTCTGAAGTTATCTGCAGGCTGGCACACCACTCACTATGGCATCAATGGAGCTGGGGAGTGTTTATTAACTTCTTGGCATTACATACAGAGTTGTGTGGTGGAGATTAAAAACAACTTACTTGCAAAATTATGAGCAAAGAACAAACTGCTGGAGGAAATCAGTAGGTCAGGTGACACCTGTGGATAGAAATGTGCAGATGGTGTTTTGGGTCAGGTCACTTCTTCATCCTGATATGAAATAATTTACTTGATTATTTGAAGGGAATGTTTTTTCTTCTCAATTATGAGGCTTAATTCCCCCCCTCTCCCATTTATATGCAAATTAATATGCAACCATTTTATCAACAATTAGAGAGCAGTTCTCAGCTACTATCTACCTAACTGGAGACTCTCAGACTACCTTTAATCAGACTTTACCTGGCACTAAACATTATTCTCTTTATCAGGCATATGTACACTGTGGATGGCTCAATTGTGATCATATACAGTCTTTCCACTGACTTGTTAGCACTCAACAAAAGCTTTTCACTGTACCTGTACACATGACAATAAACAAAATTAAACGAAACTAAACGGAACTAATCTTAATTCAAATTCAGATGATTCTCAAATGCCTCGCGATGAACGACGATTATTGGTATGATATACTTGTCTTCGTTGGTTGATTTAAAAAGTCATGTTACAGCTTTCTAAGATTTTGGTTCGGCCATATTTGGGGTTTTTCAGGTAGTTCTGGTAGCCCCAGTAGAGGAAAGATGTGGGGATTTGGAGACGGTGCAGAAGAAGTTTACCAGAATGTGGCTTGGATTAGATTAGATTTGTCTATAAGGAAAATTGGACAAGCTTGGATTATTTTCTCTGAAACGTTGGAGGTTGAGGAAAGATCTGATAGAAGCTAATAAAATGAAGGCATATATGTGGATAGACAGAAGCTTGTTACTACAGGGTGAATTTGGCAATGACTAGAGGGCATAGATTTAAGTTGAGAGGGGCAATATTTAAAGGATACCAGACCAAGTGGATCCGTTGGGCCCAAACCTCTCCTGCATTGGTGCAGCACGCTTTCCTCCCCCACTCCCCCTTCCCTCTCCATCCCCACTCCCCACCCCCTCTCGCCCCCCTCCCTCCCTCCCTCCCTCCCTCCCTCCCTCCCTCCCTCCCTCCCTCCCTACCCCCCTCCCCTCCCTCCCTCCTCCTCCTCCACTCCCTCCCTCTCCCCTCCCTCCCCCTCTCCTACTCTCCCCCTTCCCCTCCTCCCCTCCCCCTTCCCCTCCCCCCACTCCATCCCCCTCAACCCCCCTTATTACCCCTCCTTACTCCTCACTCCATTCCCCTCAACCCCCCTTATTCCCCTCCCTCCTCCCCCTCCTCCTCCCCTCAACCCCTCCCCCCCTCCCCACTCCCTCCCCCCTCCCTCCCTCCCTCCCTCCCTCTCCGTCCTCCCTCCACCCTCCCCTCCCTCCCCCCGTCTCCCTCCCTCCCTCCCTAGGAGATAGATTTAAACTTTAAAATGTGTATAATTTAAAAAATATAACACCAATTTCAATGAAACTTCTTCCATTAGCACCAAAGGGACAAGAGTGAGTAAGGTGGGCCTAAAATTGTTGCACTATCGTGTACCGTTTTGGCTGTGGTTGAGGAACAAACAAACAAACAAATGAGAGTTTTGGGTCATGCAAATAAACACCTTCATCACACCTGTCTGGTTGGAGTGGGCATTTCAATATTCAATTTAAAGCAAATCCCTTACCCAAATGTACACAATTAAATTGTAACATTAATTATGGAGCAATAGCACCTTTCATCTCTCCAAATTCTAAAACCGCATGGTCATTAAGATCCATTGTTGAGATTCTAAACGGTATTTTCAAAAGCTGACTGTTCCACTTGGCAATGAATCGGGTGGGCACTGAAGGAAGCCGGAGCTGGATTTTTGGTTATGAGTCTAGTCCAGGGACAATCCACTGAGGATTTGAAAGTGGCAAGGTACCCAAAACAAAAAGACATTTATTTGGAGGCATTCATGACCTGAGGATTGTCCCAAAGTCACTTCTGCAATATAGAAAATGTGGCAGGCAACTCACACACAGCAGGCTTTCGTGAGCAGTAAAGTGATAATAACGTGAGAATCAGCTTTTGAGATGATGGTTGATTGGTAAGTAATGCTTTGATCACCAGGGAGAATGTCCCTGCTCCTTTGCAATATCCTATCACTGCATCATTTATATCAACTTGAAGGTGCTGCAGGGTTTAGGTTTAATGTCTTATGCAAAAGAATGATCTCCAAAACTAAACTGAACTAAACGAAACTATCCTGCACTATAGCATTTCAGTACCTACAGTATACATTTAGAACTGTAATCTTAAAAATATGCAAACAATCAATTGATTATATTTCCTCATCTTCCCTAATTACAAAGAGTTTCTACTAAACTCAGGTGCTGTCCATATGGCATTTGTATGTTCTCCCTGTGACTGTGTGGGTTTTCTCCGGGTGCTTCCCACATCCCAAAAACGTGCAGGTTTGAAGGTTAATTGGTCTCTGAAAATTGGCCCCAGTTTAAAGGGAAAAGATGAGAAAATGGGATAACATAGAGCTGGTGTGTGAGGACTCTGGGCCAAAGGGCTTGTTTCCATGCAGTTTCTCTAAACCAAAATAATATTTGATGAATCTTCTTTCCACCAGTCAGAGAAAACCTGCTCAGTGTGACCAAGAATTAAGAATGAGTCTCACATCAAGTCATCTCAAGTGGGTGGCAGAGTGGCGGAGCACGCCTCACAGTTCTAGTGACTTGGGTTCATTCCAGACCTTTGGTGCTGTCCAATCTGCATGTTTTCCCATTGACTGCATGGATTTCCTCTGGGTGCTCCAGTTTCCTCTCACAACACCTTCTATTTTTGCAATTGCTTTGGAAGCTGGCTTCATTGGCATGGAATGTATAGTACAAAATCTATCATTATCTACAAAGGGTTGAGACTGTACTATTAGATGGAATTTGGCAACTATAAAACACAGACCCTAGATCAGATCACTTGAATACCAGAAAGTAAATATCTATATATTTTGTCTTTATCCAAATCTTTGGCTTTGTAACGCCTGTTATATTCCGAAGGATAAAGGATTTATGTTATCTTAATCAATCAAAACAGGACAGGCAACATTTGTGGAAATGAAAATGAAAAGTTAACTCTACGTCTCTTTCCACAGATACTGCCTGACTAGCTGATTATTTCCAACATTTTGTTTTTTTTAAAATTCAGATTTTCAGCATCTGCATTTTTTTCCAAATGAAAATGCATAAATAGATACCAAATACAAAAAAATGGAGTAAAATATCTCAATGCATTCACTGGACCATGTCCATAAGTTCAAAAGTGATAGGAGCATAATTAGGCCATTTTGGCCCATCAAGTCTACTCCACCATTCATTATTGGCTGATCTATCATTCCCTCCTAACCCCATTCTCCTGCCTTCTTCCTATAACTCCTAACACCCTTGACAAACTTAATACTGAGTGACTGAGAATAAGCAAGTGCA